>NC_041396.2:89780088-90037588 GCF_900747795.2 Erpetoichthys calabaricus | reverse complement strand
AAGGTGCAAAATTATGGAGCTATGAAAGACTGCAGAAGTGGGAAGGATGAGTATGGGGGGAAACAAACAGCCAAATTGAAATAGTCCAGGGACATGAGACAACTGAAAATGCAACTTACTTCCATGACTGACAACATCTACATCCTGCCCAGTGAAAGTGTCCTTAGCAACACAAGTCTAGCAACATCAGTAATCACAGGTATGTCCAAAACTTACTCTAGATATTACATTAAATGTCGAAGTGCCAGAAGTATGATTACACAAGTGTAAATAAGACAAAATGGCATTGGCCTTGTCTAGAACATCCTCAAATTTGGCAGAAAGTTTCCCTAAAACATTCTTGGTATTGGTTTTGCACATTTACACATTCAGCTGAAAAGATAGCTCAAACAACATGCATGAGCAGAGAATACACATATCCAGAGAAATTCAGAAATTGAGCTAAGCAACACATCCAAAAAGATTTTAAAAGTAACGAATAAGCAATGCTAACACAAAACCAATTAAAAAAAAAAAAAAAACCCTCGCCTTTTGATACTAATGGTTCTACATATAACTCTTAATGAACAAACAACTTGAGCATCCCTAATTTCGAAGCTTCAAATGCTACTGCATTTTACTGTTTCATAACCAATAAACAATCAAGCGTATCACTTGTGTTTAGAATTTGCTCACTTGCATTAATATCCGGATTTGTATGTGATAGATTCCTTGCATTACCTGCCTTAATTCTGTCATTGTTTACACAAACGCCAAACCTGGAATTTCCTGTGGAACTACAGTATATTAGGTCTTCACCTGGGCAACTGGCAAGCCAGCTTTTCTGGGATTTTGACTTGGACTTTTGTTCATATATAGTATCCTTTATACAGGTGTGTAAAAGACCCAGGACTTCATTAATCTCCACTCACATGTAGCTGGTTTTCACCCAGGTAGTGAGGTTTAGAATTGAAGGTGAGTTTTGGGTAGAGAGTTCAAGTAAACCTTAACTACCAAAAAAAAGCAACTAGGCATTAATAAATTGAGAATGGCAGAGTGGAATGAAACTGATGAATTATAATTATAGTAAATAATTTAAAATCATTTTCTCTGTAACTGCTGCTGAATGAGGTACTGCTTAAGACTTAGTCCTTTACTATATATCAGAGGAGAGTCAACCAATCTGTACTGAAGAATAAACATTACTGGGGAAACCATACAGTACAGAACTGCAGTGAATTAGTTTATCAAAATACATCATCAATACATTTAGTACAAATACAGTATTGTGACAACTCTGGGCATGCACCAAAATAGCATCATTTTGGACCAAAATCTCTGAATGCCTTGGTGTCACAATCCCTCTTAACCCATTAACAGCAGTGTTTGGTGTACTGCTGGATGGGCTTAAAGTGGAGAAGAACAAATTGATTGTAATTGCTTATACTACAGTACTAGCACTTAGACTTATCTTGCTAAACTGGAAGAATCTCACTTCACCTGCCATAAGTCAGAGGGTAACTGATGTTCTATATCAGGGGTGGGCAAAGTCATTCCTGGAGGGCCGCAGTGGCTGCAGGTTTTTGTTCCAACCCAATTTCTTAATAAGAAGCACTTATTGCTCTAGAAACATCTTCTGCTTCATTTTAGTTAACTCCCTCATTAAGATTTTGAACCCTTATTGCTTATTTAAGTCTTAAACAGCTACATTCTTGGTTTTTAATTGCTCCTTATTAGCAATCAGATGCAAATGACAAAAGAAACCAGCAGTTATCCGTTTTGCTTGTTACCCTTTACACCTGTATGTATTTATCGTGCACTATTTGGCTTAATTAAATACTTGGAAGGAAAGAGAAGAGAAAAAAGTGAAGGATTAAGAATTACCCATCTGTTTTACACTTCAAAGTATTTGGATGATATCCTTAGAATGGAAAAAAAATCTAGAATATGAGAATGACTTGACATAGCAGAGTTAAAGCACTAACAAGCCATTAAATGTAATTATTGGCAAGGATTGTTTTCTAATTAAGCAACTGGGTTAGAACAAAAACCCGCGGCCACTGTGGCCCTCCAGGAATGACTTTGCCCACCCCTGTTCTATATTATTTGAAATTGGGAAAAAAATTGCACTTAAGAGGACCTGTTCAAAACTTTAAAGTATGGCAAGACTGAATTAATCAAATCCTAGAATAAGCATTTATATCAAGGAAAAGGACATTCTCCTTTCTTTGTTGTTTTAAAAGATTTACTCATGTTGTATTATCTCCTCTCTCTCAGGTGAGGGCTGAATTATGGTTTAAGTTTGACATGATTATATGGAAAGTTGTTTTCTTCACATAATATCAATAAAATTAAAGAAAATTAAAAAAGTATTGTGACGACATTTATTTGTTACATTGCACAGGTCAAGTGCTAAGACCAGTGGCATACCACATATAAGAATGCAAAACAAAGCATTTTATTGCCACATATATAGTAAAATGTATTCCAGCAAATGACGCACCACAGACTTCAGCACTGCTCCACTACCAAAATTCTCTGTTCACATTTAAGTCAAGCAATTGGGTTCATTTTGATTTTGAAAGTGTCAAAACAAATAAAAAGCATCATATGACATGCACTTGAAAAGCATCATCATATTTACATCAAGACCTCCAGCAGACAATGAAAAATGAGCACTTAAAACTCTGATTTATGAATATAAATAAACTGATTTAATTAAAATGAAAGAGGAGAAGTAATAAACCTCACTTAGAATTAGTGTTTGCAATTGTCATTCATGTACTTTTTTCCTTCCATTGGTTGAAGTTCTTCAAGAAAGAAAATAGCAGTCTAATGAGATTTGTAAGTAGTTATTAGCTGGCAGCCCCAGTTCAAACATAAAAGCTCACAAGGAGCCACCCAAAGCAAATGTTGCCATTGTATTGATGTGTGTGTTATGTGCCCTGAATTAGTTTCCCAGTCTTGCCAAGGAGACTGCTGAGACACTTGAAATACATTTTCATCATGGGTTTTTCTTATATGTTAAATCTGTTGCGACATATTTTTCCTACAGGGATATGATTTCAACTTGAATTTCAGTTAAATGGAAATGGAACAATAAACTACAAAACTTAAAATACTTATTTTAAAACACACACACACACACACACTGTATATATAGGTGTGTGTATGTATATATATATATATATTATATACACACACACACGCATACATATACACAGTGGAACCTCGGGTCACGACCATAATTCGTTCCAAAACTCTGGCAGTAACCCGATTTGGTCATGAACCGAAGTAATTT
This sequence comes from Erpetoichthys calabaricus, assembly GCF_900747795.2. Taxonomy (NCBI): domain Eukaryota; kingdom Metazoa; phylum Chordata; class Cladistia; order Polypteriformes; family Polypteridae; genus Erpetoichthys; species Erpetoichthys calabaricus. The sequence goes on along the minus strand of NC_041396.2, from coordinate 90,034,308 downwards.
CCCCCATAGGATTGTATGTAAATACAATTAATCCGTTCCAGACCATACGAACTGTATGTAAATATATATATATACATTTTTTTTAAAGATTTTTAAGCACAAATATAGTTAATTACACCATAGAATGCACAGCATAATAGTAAACTAAATGTAAAAATATTGAACAACACTGAGAAAACCTTGAACAACAGAGAAAACTAACACTGAAATAGTTCGCTCTATAGCGCTACCAACCGCTGGCTAAAAACACTTTTTTTTTTTAATGAGTTTTAAGCACAGGGAAAAAAAATGAACATTTGAAAAAATCCGTAATTTAATAAACCACCAAGAAAAGTAACATTGCAACAATGCACGCTACGAACCGATCGCTGTAAACAGAAGTGAAAACAAAAAAGCCCAGTGCATTCTTTAACTGCCTTCTCTATCTTATGTGTCCAGCCCTCTCTCGCTCGCTCACCTGTGTGTGTGTGTCTCTCTCGCGCTGCCTCTGTGTGTGTGTGTGTGTGTGTGTCTCTCGCGCTGCCTTTGTGTGTGTGTGTGTGCGTGTCTCTCTCGCGCTGCCTCTGTGTGTGTGTGTGTCTCTCGCGTGCACCGTGCCTGTGTTTGTGTGTGTGTCTCTCTCTCTCTCTCGCGCCGTGCCTGTGTGAGTCTCTCTCTCTCACACACCGTGCCTGTGTGTGTGTGTGAGTCTCTCTCTCTCACACACCGTGCCTGTGTATCTGTCTCTCTCTCGTGCGCCGTGTGTGTGTCACGCCCTCTCTCTCTCTTGTTCGCTGCACAAGAAGAGACTGAACATGTACAAATCGAAAATATACGAACAAGCCAGTTTCCCCGAGTGTGTGGTCGTGAACAGATGCAAAAGTTTGGCAAACTTTTTGGTCGTAAACCGATTTGTACATGTTCCGAGGTTCCACTGAATATATTATATATATTTATTTCGAAGTAATGCAAAAACATACCTTCCACCACAAACATATTTCTTCACAAAAATCACCCCAGCAATCACTGTCAACAGTAAGATTGTGATAACTGCAGCAATCACTAGAGCAGAACTGGCAGTTGACTGCGATACCTGATTAAAAAAAAAAAAGATGGTGACAAACATCCGGCACAATTGTAATTTTTTGTAAACATAAAAGATGAAAAGTTTAAAATATACAAGCATATATACGAAATAACTTAGCTGCTTCTGATTTAGAAATCAATACAGACTTGCAATAAAACAGGAAAAACTGGTAACATTTAATTTCATATTCGTAAAGGAGAAGCAGTGTAGTATTTGTAGTAACTCATTTAAAAAAAACACACACATGTTCAATACTTTACTTAAAAGTCTCTGTAATAAAACACCTCATACTGTATAGCACACCTATGCCCATGCAGTATATGGCTTGATGTAACATGTGTGCCTGTGGGCATATGGGAGAAACACTGGAGTAGCCTCAGTAAAATTAATAGAGAAACTGCAGACTACAGGCGATGAGCAAGTACAAAAATAGAAATCCTCAATTACGGACCCATGAGACACTACTGTTAACCACTGTGCTACTGTGGTGCCCGGTTTTAAATAACTGACATGAAATAAAGATATAAGCAAAGTAGAAATAAACTATTAACTTTTACTTTAAATTTTAATTTTGTCATACTTTGCAAACATAAAATGTTTAGCTCTGCTTAACTATCTTCCAAATGGGTATACTTTTTTCTACTTTTTTATTTGAACAGTACAACATTGAGTGAGTCACTTCAGACTAAGGAGAAGTCTATACCTTTTCACTAGGGTACAGTAGAGTGCTGACACATTTCTTGCGGAGGTCAATCTCTTTACGTTCAGGCACTTTTCCACCTTGGCACTGGTCTCCTGGGATTTTACGATACCTGCCAAAACAATGTCTCATTCAACATATTCTTTAAGAGAAATGCATTATGTAACATTCAAAATAATAAAAATATTGTTCTCTTTTATGCATTGTATTCTCTGCTTTTCTTATAAGGAAAAATATAGCAACAAAGCAACTTCTATTTTATACAAATATTCTTTTCATTGATCACCACCCCCTTTTTTTGTTTCTTTTTCCTCTTATGAATGACTGGTAGGTATGTGTGTGTGTGTGTGTGTGTATATATTATATTTATTAAAAACAGTAATGTCAGCATCTCTGATTTTATTTCATACATGTACACTGTGAAATTGATAAAAACATAGTCCAGGAAAAACACAAGTCTAGAAAAAACTCCACATACCCATTGGTCTTCAGCATCTCCTCCTTCCCATGCAGGCAGAATTCAAGGTCATGACCTTTCAGATCAGGCTGCTCCAAACATATGGAGCTGTTTTCCGTGCGATAGTACCCAAAATCACTACAAAACAGAGAATATCAGCAAGAATTGTGAAGGAAGGGTATTCATTTTATTTTTAGATCCCCTCCCAATTCTACTACATGCTGACTTTGGAAATGGGATACAAGAATGTCCAATCAACCTTGAACATAAGAAACATAAATAAAAGGATTTTAAGACAAATAAAACACCACCATTCAGTCCATCACATTTGTTTGGATAAGTGATATATTAATTTCCCTAGTATCTTATCCAGATACTTTCATACTGTAACTTGCTAAAAGTTTCTTCTTCACCTACATTACTTGGTAATTTGTTGCAGATTTGGAAGACCATTGTAGAAGTGCTACATACATCCCATCCATCCATTTTCCTAGCCTGCTTATGGTGAGCAGAGTCACAGTAAAGCTGGAGCCTAAACAAGCAAGAATAGGGCACAAGGCAAAAATAATCCCCTGATAGGGAACCAGTCCATCACAGAGTGAATACATACACAAAAAATAATTTAGCAGTGGCAATCTACAAAACCTACATGTCTTTGGGCCGTTACAAAAAAAACTGGAACACCCAGAGGAAATCGACATCAACATGGGCAGAACATGCAAATCCCATACTGGAAGCACCTGTGACATAACCCCCGGTATCCCTGGTGCGAGGCAGCAGTGCTTCCACTGCATCACAATGCTGCTTACATGCCACCTTTAAATACCTTTCATCTTAATTCCCACTGTTTGAGCATAGTGTCTCTTGATTTAGTTTAACCATTCTTACAGTATAACAACATTTTATTTATCTGAACACTGCATACACAAAGAGAATGTTGAATCAATGTAAAGTCCTACATGCTTTTTAGAGGATGCTTTCTGTAGGTCATTGTATTTATAATTAATGTACCTTTTGCATGCCTGTAGCACTTTACATTAGCCTACATTAGAACTACTTTTCCAAGCATTTGCACAGTTTAGAACATTGTACGTATCTTTTTAAAATGTTTTTTGCTGACACTTCATCATTTGCTGTCCCTCCAATTTGGTGTGTTCTGTGTCTTTCACAGTTTCACTACACAATCGGGACACTGTGTTCCTGTTACAAACTAGAAAGAAACCAAACATAATCCTATGAATGACTCCACCCATGTCCTCACACATTGTCCTCTTCTTGTACTTGCTACCTGAAGTATATTAATCAACTTGAAATCCAGTTTTGTAAGCTACCCCTGATGTCCATGGCTTGTTTTCAAAATTAATCTTTGATACAGAATTGTATTAAGAGCGATCTGGAAGTCTAAGTAAATTATACTGCACGCTTTGTTTGTGCCTACTATTCCAGTTTCCTGTTTAAAATAATCTAACAAACTTTTTTGACAGGATGATGATTTTATGGACCTATGATGCATTTTGTTTTGTATATTACTTTTATACAAGTAGTCTTCTAATTTGTTTCTGATTACAGTTTCCATACTTTTGTACAAACTTAAGGCTTATTGGCCTACAAATCCTAGGGTCTCTTTTTCTTTCTACTTGCAGACTCTTCTGGTAATTTTTCTGTCAACATTCAATTTCCATTATGAAGCAATTGCCAGAATATGCTTAGGAAGATTTATAAGTAACAAATGTCTTTCATTTCTTTTAGTACTAGTGCTAAAATCCATTCTTGTTTATTTTTTTTTAATGTCTTCAACATAGAGGGCCTGAAGCACTGGAATTCATAAATGAAGCAGATAAAAATGATACTCGGCTGTAAGGGAAGATGGAAATCTTCATGTCATTTTCCTGACACCTGTGTCTGTGGATTTACATTCATTATGCACTCTTTTCATTTTTCAGCTATTATGAAATTAGAAAGCTATCAGACAACAGGAATACCGAATGCACATATGATCTGAGAATTGTGAATGAAATAATGAGCTCTGAAGGTGGGGACATTTTTAAGTGATATGTGTTATAGTAAATATAGTAGTTTTTCTTTTTTGTTTATATACATTAGAACTATTTCCAATTATGCTAACTAAACTTATGAAATTTAATGAAACCAAAAAATAATGCAACAGGATCCCAAGGGGAAAACAGATTTTTTTTTTTATTATTATTTTATAACTTCTTGCAAATTCTGGAATCACAGATAAACAGAAAAACATGCAAATGTAAAGCATGAAATCAACAGGAATTCTAAGTAAAAATGCAAGCTAAAAACATATTTGGGAAAGATCTATGAACACATGTATTTTTGTAATCAATACACGATAATTTGAAGAAACACAGTATTGTAAAAAGTAAAATAAATAATCATTTTACCATTCAAGTTTCCTGATATAACATTTTATTGCACATGTAAGCAGATAGGAATACAGTAACATGGCTTACCAAAGGAAATCGTCCAAACTGCAGGGGCAAGTGGTGGGCTGTTTGTTCACTATGTAATCACGCCCATTCCAACAAACAGAAGACTTTCGGAGCCTCAGGTATTTTTCCTTATAACCTAGTATACAGCCATCATTGGGGTTACTGAGATCACTGGAATGTGCTAGCCACTGAACATAATCATTCATGTCACCTGAGGTGAGGACAAATTGAAACAATACAATCAGAATTTCTGTGCCATATAAAAACAGGGGGAAAAAAAATAATGTAAATCACACTTAACTTACAGTCTCTGGTAAGAAGCTCTTTGAAGTCAATAGTGATGGACACCCAGAACTGTGAAAGCATGCTGTCCCGGTAACCCCAGATGCTGACATTCATTGATCGAGCTCCCGGTTCTGAGGCTAATCCTGTAAAGTATATAGGATCCTCTGTGAAGGTATAGTTGTACCAACATTGGCCTTCATCTGTGGAAAACCTGCAACAAAAACAAAAACACACTTTCATATTATAACTATGTACTGATACTACTATGATCAAGAGTTGAACTATTAAAAAGTTTAAAAGGTGACTCTTGATGCCTCCAAGTAACATAGCTCATAACAGAGCAAGTCCAATTTTCAAAACTACATTAGAAAAATGAATATTAACCTTAAGCAGTAAAATATACCATTTTGTTTTTGTGAAGTATTGAACTTGCACTGAACAAATAAATCGATGGTGCTTTAACAAAACCATTTTTACATTTCAGTTTATGACACTATGGTCCATAAATAAAAATGTATTTTGTTTCAGTTAAATTAAATTCCATGCCCAAAACATCCATCAATATCAATAAATCATTAGTAATCATTAATAGAGTATTACTCACTTTGGCACTGGGAACATAAAAAAATGGTGTACAGGGTATTTATAATCTAAAACTCCACAATGTTTAAAGCCACAATATCCATGAATAAACAAAACAGCAGCAGTTAAACAAAATTTATTTATAGAAACATGAATAACCAAAGATGACTATAGTGTATTGCTTATAAGATTACAATTTGGCAGGATACAAAAATGTGCATTATATTAAACTCTATACATACATTATGACAAAATCATAAATAAATAAATTTGATCAATATAACACTAAATTAAAAGCACAGTTATGTGCAAATTCCATACTGGAAGCACCTGTGACATAATCCCCAGTATCCCCGGTGCACATTTGCTGTAATTCTAAGCATTGAACCACAGTAGGGAAAAGCTATGCAAATATAATTTCAGAGACTAAATATATAAAAATATGGATGTCACTTTCAAATTTGAATTGAAAACTAAAACTTATTTGTAGATTGAGTGAGCACACCAAGACTGCACAAGAATGGCAGCTTTACCTACTATTGTACCACAGCAAAGGTACAGTTTTTCTTTGTGGAGATCTGCAGCAGCTTTGCGGCTCCAAGCCTCTATTACTTCTCCTACAACAGTACCTGGCATGTTGAAGCCAACAGACATCTTCATCACAGGTGCTTAGCAATCAATAAACCCTACATTTACTGTAAACTCTTTCTCAGAATGTGTGTCTGTGCTTTGTCTTGCATAAGGCTTAGCCTAGCTTTTTATACTGATGTTTGAGACTTTTACTGTCCAAAATTCACTTATACTTGGTTAGAAAGACATGAATATTTGAGGACCACATTAGATACTTAATAGCCACTGAAAGAAATAAAAACTGGATTGATTGTTAACATGGTAAACTACTTCCGATTTCAACTTATTATCTCGCAGTTCATTCAGTCTGTGAACAGCTTATGCCAGCAATCCAGAAATAATACCCTTAGCTAATCAGGTCATTGTTGCTGGCCCAGAAACAGTATTTAACAGGTGAAATTGGGTTTGTTGATGTTGAGAAAAAATATTCATTGTAAATAATTTCTCATTTCAGAATATCAGAATTCTGACTTCTTTAAACTCAGTAGCAGAGAAACTGCTCCCTCAAGCCTGAATATCCAACAGTGAAGATAAAACAGATCATCATTTTGGCAATGGAGACCTCACTTTCTATATGCTGGCATTAACAATTGTTTATAGCAATCCAAAGTATGAAACATAAGCTTCACATTAGATAGATAGATAGATAGATAGATAGATAGATAGATAGATAGATAGATAGATAGATAGATAGATAGATAGATAGATAGATAGATAGATAGATAGATAGATAGATAGATAGATAGATAGATAGATAGATAGATAGATAGATAGATAGATAGATAGATAGATAGATAGATAGATAGATAGATAGATAGATAGATAGATAGATAGATAGATAGATAGATACTATGCACAAATGCAAAATGGCAACTATTGTTTTAATTTATCCTTGCAACATACTCATTCTGAATTGCTGAAAACTAAACCAGAACTGTGCACAAGAAAGGACCACAATTGGATGGGTCCATCAAAGAAAACTTGCGATGTTTCACATGCTCACAACATGCTAACAGCCAATTAACGTGTTGCACATACAAATGCCTTCCAGGTAGTGGGAGATCGCCTGCAGCATCTGGGCTTTTTTTATCCTTTTTCTATTCTCTTATGGTACAACATGTACAAGAGATCAATCATATAAGCTTTGATTCATTTGTGCAGTCCAACATACATGCATTCTATGCATTGTACTTCTGGGTGAATGCTCACTAATTGTCAGCTGCTGCATGCACACTTAAGTCCACCAGCAAGGCTCATGACAAAAATCAAATGGGGCAAGTCGCAGAACAGTCTAAGTTGCTGAGAAATTCAAACCACATGACTGATGGGTACAGGACCATCCTATGGAATATCCATGACTCACTTAGAACATGTAAATGAAGTCTGTGATTGAAAACTGCTGGAAAAATAGTGTAGTGTGATGGGGCCTTATGGTATGGCACTTTAAAACAAAAAGCTGCTAGGTTCAGTTTGTGCCTCCGACCTGTTGTGTAACTCTGACATTGTAATTTTATCTGACACCTTACAGTAATAACAACCTAACCCAAAACTTAGAATCGTGCCTAGTCTTTAGAAAAATTTTATGTAGGAGATTTGATCTTCTCCTCCCCTGATACTGTGGTTTTTCTGTTATCTTAAAGAAACATACAAATTACATTTATTAACTACTTTAAATTGGCTCACTCTCCATCACCCAGAATGTATAAACAAATGGAACCCCATAGTAGGATGCATTACCTTAACTGTTAATTAGCAACCTAGTGGACATCTAAAAACATAATAAATGGATTGAATAATTCACTTTACTTCTAAATATGGATGTGATGTTAAAATACACATTGTTTATTATCATGCTTGCATTTTTTTCTCCAGTGGCTTCTAGACAAAGTCTCTGTAAAAGGGCATCTCAAAAATCCTCATTATGTGAACAGATAAAAATTAACTATAAATGAAAACTGTAACTAATGTAAATAGGCCATAAATAGACCTTGAAATGCATTGAGACTGTATTAAATCTGTAACTAAGCAGGCGTCTTTATTATTTACACCCTTACAATTTTGTTTATTAAAAATGTAATCATCAGTTAATAACAGAGTTCTGGTCAATGCCAATGTACTGTAAGTACTAAGTACTGATGATGATCTGTGTTTCTTTACTGAAATTTGGCTTACTGATACAGACACCATCCTTTTTATCAACCTCTCGTCTGCTGAATTTTTCTGTTTTGTAAACCAGTCAGTACTGGTCATGGAGACACATTTGCAGTAATTAACTGGAAATGAGTTTTCCTTTCATGCCCCAACAGAAACAAAGTTGAGTGGTCAAAGCAGCCCTGTGTCAATATTCAAGTGTGTGTGCAAGTAAACCCTGCACCCCATCAAGAGATGCTTAATAACTTCAAATGATGCAAAACCACTTTGAGGTGCCAATATTACATATTAAAACTAAATCAATTATAATCATATTGCTAATTTACAGACCTCCTGGATTATATACTTTACTAGCAAAATACCCGCGCTTCGCAGCGGAGAAGTAGTGTGTTAAAGAGGTTATGTAAACATATATATACATATATACATATATATACATATCTACATATACACATATCTACATATACATATATACAGTGGTGTGAAAAACTATTTGCCCCCTTCCTGATTTCTTATTCTTTTGCATGTTTGTCACACAAAATGTTTCTGATCATCAAACACATTTAACCATTAGTCAAATATAACACAAGTAAACACAAAATGCAGTTTGTAAATGGTGGTTTTTATTATTTAGGGAGAAAAAAAATCCAAACCTACATGGCCCTGTGTGAAAAAGTAATTGCCCCCTTGTTAAAAAATAACCTAACTGTGGTGTATCACACCTGAGTTCAATTTCCATAGCCACCCCCAGGCCTGATTACTGCCACACCTGTTTCAATCAAGAAATCACTTAAATAGGAGCTGCCTGACACAGAGAAGTAGACCAAAAGCACCTCAAAAGCTAGACATCATGCCAAGATCCAAAGAAATTCAGGAACAAATGAGAACAGAAGTAATTGAGATCTATCAGTCTGGTAAAGGTTATAAAGCCATTTCTAAAGCTTTGGGACTCCAGCGAACCACAGTGAGAGCCATTATCCACAAATGGCAAAAACATGGAACAGTGGTGAACCTTCCCAGGAGTGGCCGGCCGACCAAAATTACCCCAAGAGCGCAGAGACGACTCATCCGAGAGGTCACAAAAGACCCCAGGACAACATCTAAAGAACTGCAGGCCTCACTTGCCTCAATTAAGGTCAGTGTTCACGACTCCACCATAAGAAAGAGACTGGGCAAAAACGGCCTGCATGGCAGATTTCCAAGACGCAAACCACTGTTAAGCAAAAAGAACATTAGGGCTCGTCTCAATTTTGCTAAGAAACATCTCAATGATTGCCAAGACTTTTGGGAAAATACCTTGTGGACTGATGAGTCAAAAGTTGAACTTTTTGGAAGGCAAATGTCCCGTTACATCTGGCGTAAAAGGAACACAGCATTTCAGAAAAAGAACATCATACCAACAGTAAAATATGGTGGTGGTAGTGTGATGGTCTGGGGTTGTTTTGCTGCTTCAGGACCTGGAAGGCTTGCTGTGATAGATGGAACCATGAATTCTACTGTCTACCAAAAAATCCTGAAGGAGAATGTCCGGCCATCTGTTCGTCAACTCAAGCTGAAGCGATCTTGGGTGCTGCAACAGGACAATGACCCAAAACACACCAGCAAATCCACCTCTGAATGGCTGAAGAAAAACAAAATGAAGACTTTGGAGTGTCCTAGTCAAAGTCCTGACCTGAATCCAATTGAGATGCTATGGCATGACCTTAAAAAGGCGGTTCATGCTAGAAAACCCTCAAATAAAGCTGAATTACAACAATTTTGCAATGATGAGTGGGCCAAAATTCCTCCAGAGCGCTGTAAAAGACTCATTGCAAGTTATCGCAAACGCTTGATTGCAGTTATTGCTGCTAAGGGTGGCCCAACCAGTTATTAGGTTCAGGGGGCAATTACTTTTTCACACAGGGCCATGTAGGTTTGGATTTTTTTTTCTCCCTAAATAATAAAAACCACCATTTACAAACTGCATTTTGTGTTTACTTGTGTTATATTTGACTAATGGTTAAATGTGTTTGATGATCAGAAACATTTTGTGTGACAAACATACAAAAGAATAAGAAATCAGGAAGGGGGCAAATAATTTTTCACACCACTGTATACATACTAGCAAAATACCCACGCTTCGCAGCGGAGAAGTAGTGTGTTAAAGAGGTTATGAAAAAGTAAAGGAAACATTTTAAAAATAACGTAACATGATTGTCAATGTAATTGTGTTGTCATTGTTATGAGTGTTGCTGTCATATATAATATATATATTACATATACACATTTTTTATATATATATTATATATACATACATACACACACACATATATATATATATATATATATATATATATATATATATATATATATATATATATATATATATATATATATATACACACATATACATACATACATATACACACATACATGCACTTACAATAACATAGAAATCAATATAAACAACATTAACATCATTATCATATGAGAATATGAAGTAATATATAAGAAGCACATTTCATATAAATATAAATTATTAAACAGTAAAATCTTCTTCTATAATTTGCTACCATGGCTATTCGTTTGTCTGTCCAGGATTTTAAATCACCTGTAGCTCGCAAACCGTTTCACCTATTGACTTGAAATGTGGTACACATATAGTGCGTCACGTCTGCTATCCGCTTTATGGGTGATGATTGTATTACTCTTTTTATCTTTATTTTATTTTATTGTAGAATCAACTCCTATCTGTGCACACCAGGGCGGCCGTGGGCGGATGTGTATGGTGTATTCACTCCATGTTATCGTGCATTGCGCTGTCACTGGTATTTTGATAAAAAGAATTTGAACAACATATAAGAAGCGTATAAATTATTAAACAGTAAAACATTAACATTTAAGAAGTAAAGTTACATTGAGTACTACTGCAGTGCCTTCGGGTATACCTCATTTTTTGTTTGCCCATTACATGCTTAAATGAATACATTTTTTGGTGTACCTACCCGAGAACACGCAACATATAACCGACCGTGGGAGAAGCATGGATTTTAAACACGCGTTGAGTTCATCTGCTGGTCTCCCTCGTGGAATAACTGGTAATGTTTGACTAAAATCTACAGCGAGTAAAACGACATTACATCCTTTTTTTTTTTTTTTTTTACGATCTCTGAGATCTTGCTTTTTTCGGTTCAAGGCTTCATAAGCTCTTTTATGTTCCATGGTGTACTTATCCCAAACCATCATCTTTGAATGTTGCAAGACTTTCGCGTTGTATGTAGATCGAGGTAATTACATTCATTGCATTCCTAGTCTGAATCACAATCTGATTGTATGGGTGGTTACCTGGCAGGTAACGCTTATGCTTGGTCATCAAGTCGTCTAACATCCGCTACGTGCCCTCTTTTAATTGCGAGAAGCAGATATATATAGCCAAATTCTCGCGCTTCATTGCGGCGAAGTACTGCTTTTAATTTTTTATTAAGAAGAAAAGAAAACCTTTTTAAACGGATCGAAAACATACCAATAACAATTTGTTAAGGATCTGTTTTTTTTGTGAACCTCCCTTTTCACAGCTGTCGCGCTACGGCGTGTGTTTCGTTTAGTTGACAGTATGTAGATCGTGGTAATTACATTCATGGCATTCGTTTTCTGAATCACAATCTGATTGTATGGGTGGTTACCTGCCAGGTCACGCTTGTGGTTTGTCAGTAAGTCGCCTTACGTCCGCCACGTGCCCTCTTTCTGTTCCCAGAAGCAGATCATAGAATGGTTTTAATAGTTTACTTTCAAATAATGCAAAGAGTATGCGACACGTGTTTCTCCCTAATTCTGGGCTCATCAGGCATACACACTCACTTCATCCCCTCTCGGGAATCGAATCTCTATTGTCAGCGCCAGAGTTGAAGCCCCTAACGTTGCGGTCAGCAAGTCGGCTAACATCCGCCATGTGCCGTCTTTCAGTTGCGAGAAGCAGATCATAGAATGGTTGAAATTGTTTACTTTCAAATTATGCAAAGAGTACGCGTCATGTGTTTCGCCCTAATTCTGTGCTCTTCATGCGTACACACTCATTGCATCCCCTCTCGGGAATCGAATCTCGAACGTCAGCGCCAGAGGTGAAGCCCCTAACGTTGCGCTACGGCGTGTGGTTCGTGTGGAAACAAAAAAAGATGTAATTGAACAAAATGTATGTGTGTATAGAAAATAGGACAGAGTGATGAAACTTGTTTGTGTTTTGCGTACGTGACAAGAAGCATGTATACTTTCTAGAAGTTTCTTTTGATGATGTGTGTGACAAGAAAATATACCTTTAGGGTAATGACTTTACAAAAACTGGAAAAGTACAATGAGTCAGGATGCTATTTTTTGCTTACGTGGTCAACGATCAGGAGATTAGAAAGGTATAAAAGAACAAGGACATCTGCGCTCGAGGCAGATGAAGCGCGGTGTCCTAGGACTGTGTTTCTCTGACATTTTACCTTTGCCTGGTATGTATTAATAAAAGGTTTTGACTAATTTTAATTTTCTTCTCTGTCTTCAGTCACAAAAAGTGTCCACAGTTTTGGCGCCCAACGTGGGGCAAGAGACGGCCGGTCGACTCCTCTGGCGAGACCATTTCAGTGATCCGTCTTACCAGCGGACTGCCGTCAATTTGAGGCCTCCGGCAGCAGAGCATGCAGCTCCGGCAAAAGTTAGGACTGCCCTGTCCTGAAGCGGTTCTTGCGTGAGGAGCCCCTGGTCTCCTCTTTGCTACATCCACGGTGACTGAACGGATTTCCAGACAGAGCTTGCACATTTCCAGGCTGGGGTAAGCACCGGGGGATTTCCGAATATTTTTTATTTTCTAAATAACGGGAGGGCGAGTTTCCTGTTGACCGTCTAGTCATACTCATATCTCAACGGGTTGCTTAGGGTGATGGAGACTTGAACCGAATCGGACACGAAGTCACCTGAGCTGGAACCCGGGGATGTGAGCGGACAGGCTAACGGGACGAGTAACGGGGTGGTATGGAAATATAAACCGAAAAGAGCACAGATTGCAGGATTGCTGTTAGGACGGAATAAATAAATCTACATACGGAATAAGCAACAAAACTGTGTTCTCCTGGGAACTGGGACAGGACCGATAGTTAGGTGTCTCCCCTTGGGACTAAGAAGGGAACAGTTTAGGTTTAGTGAGTGGCACACTTAATGCCTTGCTGATTCATACGTACAAGGGATTAGGCGAATCAGTATATAGTTGGAAAATTAAATACAGAACCCGGGAGAGCAAGGGGACATAATGGGAATTTATAACAGTAAGCCTGTTAATCGCCGCACAGGGGGATCAAAATCATTAGTGCTGGAAGGATTATTTTCGGAGGATCAACAGACGCCCCGTAAAAATGGGTCTCCTAAAAAATTTATAGAAAAGAAGACAGGTTTAGATTTATCCTATTATCTTTTTCCCCTCCCTTTATCCTATTATTTTTTTCCCCTCCTCAGAACCAACCTCAGGCACCTCTATTATCCCCTCCTCTATTCCCCATTCCGACTGTCCCCCCTGCACTACAACTAGCAGAAGTTTCCCCTGATGAATCCCCAGGCACAGATCACTATGACTCACCCTGTACTACACAAACCCCCGTCTCCAAATGCACTCGAAGTCAAACCTCCACTCACAAACCAGCTCCAACTTTTTTCTCTTCTGATCTTTCACATTCACTTACTTGCCCTTTAATAGAAGTTCCCAATCCCCATTATAACCCTGCCCATCCAGCTGGACCCCTAAATCCCACAACAGTTATGATAAATCGGAATTGGGACATCCAAGAACTAAAAGATGTCGTGAATGCACTTCCAGATCCAAAGGAAGTAGGAGGACTAAAATTTGTTGAACAACTTGATCAATTAGATAGCATGTATAAGCCTAATGCTGCTGAATGGACCCAGGTACTTCGTCGAAAGTTTGGGACCACATGGGCCACTGTTAGCAGGGGTGTCCGCAATGACATTCCATGGGTATGGAACCCAGCTTTAACTCGAGGACAGGGGATAGGTGGAGAAGGCGAATTTAACCCACAATGGGAGGCGTTGAGACAAAATATTGCAGAAAAATATAAAAAAGGAACGGACTGGTCCCTTATTTCTGCTGCAAAACAAAAGAGAGACGAAACAGTTGATGAATGGGCACATAGGATTCAAGACCTTATGGCTAATCACTCGGGCTTGGGAAATGCTGATGACCGCACCCGAGCTGCAGTTCCACCTTTTGTTTCCGGTTTGCGCTTTGATATACAAAACAAGGTCTGCACTTCCTGTATTGAGTGGGAAAGTGCCACGTTTGATGAAGTCAAACGACATGCTGAACAGGCCGAATCGGACTCTCATGCCAAATTATTGGCAGCACAGATGAACTATTATACCAGGAATGCTCCTGACCAAGGTCGAGGATATGGCTCTAGAGGAAGGGGACGAGGACGAGGAAGAGGACGAGGTGGTAATCCTTTTATTCCCTCTCCCTTTAATCCCAATATTAATTCCTACTCTTGCTACGCTTGTGGTGAAACTGGACATTTTCGTCGAGAGTGCCCTCACAGACAGCAACAGCCCCCACCTCCCCTTATTCCACCTGTTTCCTCTGACACCCCTGACTAACAATACTGGCCATAGGAAAACGCTGGGACCTCCAGCCACTCTTTTCAACTACCTTTGCTCACTCATAATTCAGAGACTGATCCTTTACTGACATTGTTCGTTGATGGCACTGAGACTGTTTTCTTAATCGATACTGGTGCCACTCGCTTGCTGGCAAAGGTCCCTACCTCGAACAAAACTGTTACTGTGCTTACTGCTTCTGGACAACCTCACCTTTTTCAAGTATCAAAACCTCTTCAAGTCCAGTCACGTCCTGGCGGACATACCTTACTGCATCGTTTTCTTTTGAATCAGCTTTGTTTTTTCTGTTCAACCCCCAAGTTGTTGTGTCAAATTACCCCTTATCCCAAACCCTCTTTTGCAGCATGGACTTTAGATATTTCCCCACACACCATTCTCCTCAAAGCCCTACATTTTTTTTTTTTTTTTTCCCTTGTCTTTTTCCCAATTTACAGGCCCCTGACATTTTGCCCAATACTTCCCTATAGAAGTAGACACCACCTGGCTAGAATTTTTCCTTACTTCTGGTATTTGCCCCGAAACCCTTCACATCTACTGTGTTTTTATTTCATCCACAAAGGCAGCTGCTTCTGTTCATTTTACATGCTCACAGCACATATATTATCTTGGCAAAATAGTGCCTCATATTTCCTTAGCTAAATCACACACTGTTAAATGGGAGAAAATAGGACCATGGGTGGAAAAATGCCTTGAAAGAACAGACTGGTTACAAGTTACTCCAGGTATTTTTGATACTCCTGACCATTTAATAACTAAAGTAGTGTTTCAAAGGATAGCCCACTGTGAGCCTCTGGTGATCCACCCGAAGTCCTCCTTCCGCCCGCACCGTGCCCAATATCCTTTGTCTCCCGAAGCAGAGGCTGGCATCTCCGCCGTACATCCCGATCTCGTCAAACGCGGTACCGCCGATGGACATGGACCGTCATGCCTCAGGGATACAGAGAAGCCCTTTTGTGTTTATGGTTAAGCTCTTGCCCAAAAAAAAAAAAAATTTAGAAGGCTTTTGGCCGGACGGGATACAGTATGTAGATAGAAGGCTTTTGGCCGGACGGGATACAGTAGCGCTACGAAAGAAAATTGTACAAAAGATACCCAGAAATTGTTGCTGTTTTTGGGGGACAATAGATACCCAGAATGTTTTTGGGGGACAATGGCCATAAAGTTTCTAAAAGTTAAGCTGCAGCTAATCAAAACAACTGTAAAATCGCATTACAGCCACTGCAGACAGTGGGTTCTAAATTTTACTGAAAGAGCACAGCCGTTGCAACAACTGGCTGAGAAGGCTCTGTAACCTCAAAGCTACTCTTTTATCTGCGCCCGCGCTAGGTTTGCCTGATCATTTCTCGTCCATTCACTTTGTTTCGTGGACGAAAAGCAGGGATTTATGAATGCAGTACTGACGCAACAACATGGAGATAAACAAAGACCGGTGACTTATTTTTTCTAAAAAACTGGATCCAGTGGCCGCAGCACTTCCTCCGTGTCTTCGTGCTGTGGCTGCAATAACAGAAGCTGTATTAGCAAGCACGGATGTAGTTCTCATGAAATTTCTTCTGTCTTTTTCTTTTTTTCTTGTGACGTGTGTATTTGAGAGGCTGTTTTATGTTTGTTTGTCCTGAAGAGTGGAACTTGCTTTTCTTCAGAGTCCATTTGTTTCTGTTTCCTTTGCTGCATTGTTTCCAAATATAGTGTAAATATAGAATAATACTGGGGTGAAGTGTGTTGAAAATGGTATGGGTGATTTTGTGTGTTATAGAGTGTATTAAAGGGATCCCTATGAGTATCAGAATGTACTCTGTACTTTGTCAAATGTTACAATTGAAAAAATGGAGCACCCTCAACCAGTTACGCAGTGGTCCAAGGGGACCGCCTGCTGGAAGCAAATCAAATTTCATCAAGCTAAGTGCACAAAACAGCTGAACTCGTAGCACTCACTCAAGCATGTCAGCTGTCCGAAGGGAAGATCGTAACAATTTATACAGATTCCAGGTATGCTTTTGGAGTCTGCCATGATCATGGAGCACTATGGAAACTAAGGGGATTTAAGACCAGTACTGGAGAGCTCTAACTAAAAACTGAAAAAGATAATTATCGATTTGTGTAATTGGTTTAGCGCAAATGAATTGTCTCCACTTTTGTTTAAGGCTTGTAAATATACAAAAGTATTTTTCCTTTTGAACCCTGATCAAGTTTGAAGGGAAAATGCTCTTTTAATAATATTACATGAGAAGGGAGACAAGTTTTTTTGGCGATAAGCGGAATGTGTCTAATTGTGATATGAATGTGTGTCTAATTGTGATATGAATGTGTGTCTAATTGTAATATGAATGGAAGTTGTATATTTTAGGTACTATAAAGGAAGAGCATGGTGACGCAGTGGTCAGCACACTTGATACGAATAAAGGTTCAAGCACGTATGTTTTCCTTGTTAATAATAAGCATGAAGGAAAAGACGCGTTTAAGTATGTTACATAGATAACTTTTAAGCACAACTTAAGACCAGTACTGGCAAACCCATCCAACATCAGAAATTGATCGAATCCCTTTAGAAGTTATAACCAAACCATCGGAGCTAGCGATTGTTGGGTGTCAAGCTCACACGGGAAAACAGGATCCTGCTAGCAAAGGGAATGATTTAGCTGACCACTTTGCTAAAGAGGCTGCATATAATAACACACCAATTTCTTTATTCCAACAGAGAAATGACCAGGACCCTGATAATCAAATTATTTCTTTACAGAATGCAGCCACGGATATCGAAAGGAGAAAATGGTCCAAAGAAGGGTCCCTCTCTGATGGAGTCTGGACTCATAAACGCACTAACAAACCTTTTTCTCCCAATGATTTTCTCTAGTCTTGCAGGTTTGCGAACCTCGTTGAAGGAAATCCACCAGCAGGTTAATCAAGCCTGGAGGACCAGCCCCCTTTCCAAGGATTTACCAATTCCTTTGGGCACCTGGATCCTGGTTCGAGATACTCGGAGGAAACACTGGCATCAGCCTAGGTGGAGAGGACCATTCCAAATTCTTCTATCCACACCACACGCCGTGAAAGTTGAAGGATTGCCTGCCTGGATTCACGCCTCACATTACAAGAGATGGCACCCTTGATTGCTGTGCTACTATGTTTTTCTTTTCCCTTGTCTACTGCCCTGGTCACCTTGACTTTCCCGTTGGGAATCACCACATCAGTGCAGTTTGATTTCTGCTCTATTATCAACTGTGGGACTGGTCGACAAGCCCAGTGGACCGGATCTGACAAATACGTGTGTATGAGGGGAAGTGACTGCGACAACTGGCAATGGGTTTTTGCTAACACTGGAACTGAGGACTGGGGTTATCAACCTTTTGAGGCCCAAAAATACGGTTTGAAAAATCGGTTTTCTATCATAAAAGGACATGCCTCTCATTGTATGTGCTGACAACCATTGTAACTCAGGTATTTATGTATTAGGGGTATATGTATCTGGAACAGACCCTTTAGGGAGATTTCTAATTAAGATTGACAATCCTGTTACTAACACCCCTCATTCTCTGGCACACACACCCATCTCCCCAACTTTTGGTTCAGATTTTTCTCCTGTTAGGATTATGAATATTTCTACCCTTTCATCCACTTTTTCAATAGAAACTGGTTATGGAGATCAGAATAGATGGTTGCAGTGGGTTCTCTATTCAGCTAAGCAAGTTAATCGTTGTCATTGTTATGCGTGCGCTGCAGCCCGTCCCCATTTAGCTACAGTCCCTTTCCCATTATCTAACATTTCTGACCCCGTGGGGTTGCCCTGCCTTCTGTATTTATTCACTACTTCTAAGAAACCCCTCTCTGGTTCAAAGTGTTCTAATCTATCTATTCTTTTTCCCCCCACCCGTCACATGGATACCCCTATGTTTCAAACTCACGAAGGGAATTATACATGTTTCAAATCTTATGGAACGACATGGGTAGGAGAATTACCATTTTCTTTCTGTTCTCAAACTTTTCAGGTTAACTTTTCTCTGAACACCGTTCTGTCTTCCTTTCTTCTCTCCCAAACCACTCCTAGATCAGATATTTGGTGGATGTGCCGTAGGTCCAAATTATTTGCCACCCTTCCCCCTAACTGGTCTGGTACCTGTGCTCCAATCCAATTAGTTAGACTTCTATCCTTACCTCCCTCTCACTACTGATATCTCCTTACATGGCCCTGGAGTATACATAGATGCTATTGGAGTCCCTAGGGGTGTCCCAGACAGATTTAAAGCTAGGGATCAAGTCGCAGCTGGTTTTGAATCTATCATACCCCAAATTACTATTAATAAGAATGTAGACTGGATTAATTACCTTTATTATAACCAACAACGTTTCCTTAACTTCACCAAAGATGCTATTGAAGGCATACATGAACAGCTTGATCGTACTTCTCTGATGACTTGGCAGAATCGTCTAGCCCTGGACATGTTACTTGCAGAAAAGGGAGGTGTCTGTGCTATGTTTGGTGATGCTTGTTGTACATATATTCCAAATAATACCGCGCCAGATGGATCAATAACTCGTGCATTGGCAGGCCTCACTGCTCTCTCTAAAGAACTTTCCACTAATTCTGGCATTACAAATCCTTGGGATCAGTGGTTTACATCCTCCTTCGGATCCTGGGGACAATGGATAAGATCTGTTTTTATTTCTTTGGTTGTGACATTTTGTCTCCTCCTCCTGGTTGGTTGTTGTATTTTCCCTTTGTTTCGCAATATAATATCTAAGTACTTTACCGCCTCTATGGAAAGGGCATATATGCTACATGAGGAGCGCATGTCTCGTGTAGCTTCTTCCATTTTCTCTCCCCCTTCCCCTTCATCAACCATTTCAAGATAGAATTATATAGGCCCACATCATTTTTGTTCAAAAAGGGAGGAGTGTGGAAACAAAAAAAGATGTAATTGAACAAAATGTATGTGTGTATAGAAAATAGGACAGAGTGATGAAACTTGTTTGTGTTTTGCGTACGTGACAAGAAGCATGTATACTTTCTAGAAGTTTCTTTTGATGATGTGTGTGACAAGAAAATATACCTTTAGGGTAATGACTTTACAAAAACTGGAAAAGTACAATGAGTCAGGATGCTATTTTTTGCTTACGTGGTCAACGATCAGGAGATTAGAAAGGTATAAAAGAACAAGGACATCTGCGCTCGAGGCAGATGAAGCGCGGTGTCCTAGGACTGTGTTTCTCTGACATTTTACCTTTGCCTGGTATGTATTAATAAAAGGTTTTGACTAATTTTAATTTTCTTCTCTGTCTTCAGTCACAAAAAGTGTCCACATTCGTTTATACCTCGTGTCTTCTCATTAAACTTTTATCTCGCGAATGTGTTATTGCAATCCGCAGCGGGAGCGTTTCTATAAACTTAATTTAAACTTACGTTTTACACCGTGCTTTTTTCCCTTATGAAGATGCTTGTATGCTTCACTCGCTCGCTTATTGTTTCGCTCCCTTCTCAATTGTTTAATGAATTTTTTGTTCTTCGCTGTTTGTGGCTCCTCCTTCATTTCTCCCTACTGCGTTCACAGTCTTTTCACATGATTACGTGGGAGGAGTGATGACGTGACACTCAACTCGAGCTGCCGTCCATTACAGTATATTGTGAAAAGAGAGGTTCCAGTTATGACCATT
This sequence comes from Erpetoichthys calabaricus, assembly GCF_900747795.2. Lineage (NCBI taxonomy): Eukaryota > Metazoa > Chordata > Cladistia > Polypteriformes > Polypteridae > Erpetoichthys > Erpetoichthys calabaricus. Next base: position 90,013,690 of record NC_041396.2, on the reverse strand, counting down.
ACACGTTGAATTTCGAAATGAAACCTGCCTAACTTTTGTAAGTAAGCTGTAAGGAATCAGCCTGCCAAATTTCAGCCTTCCACCTACACGGGAAGTTGCAGAATTAGTGATGAGTGAGTCAGTCAGTCAGTCAGTCAGTGAGGGCTTTGCCTTTTATTAATTAGTATATATATATATATATATATATATATACACATACATATACACACATACATAAACACACACATATACATACATACATACATACATAGTGCGTTGTAACACGGGCTGTGATTGTTACATGGGAGGGAGACGACAAATCACAGCTTCCCGCTTTCTAATCGGGCCTGCGATTGGTGCTTTGACTGATGCCTAGATCCCACAGTATGTCCCGTTAGGAAAGGTGTTAGGCAAGTGTAATTGAATATTGGTGCTGCAAGTTTATCTGTACACCTGTTTTTAAGGCTTATTGACTGAAAGGGGCTTTCATGAAAAAACTTAGGGCTTTGCTACAGGATACACCCTCCACAAGTTAAGGAAGTAAAAATAAAGGTATATATTTCTGTTTTATTTAAACCTTTTAAGTTTGTATGCGTGCGGCATGGTGGCGCAGTGAAAGGTGCCAGTTAGGAGACCCGGGTTCACTTCCCTGCGTGGAGTTTGAATGTTCTCCCCGTGTCTGTCTGGGTTTCCTCCGGGTACTCCAGTTTCCTCCCACAGTCCAAAGACATGCAGGTTAGGTGCATTGGCGATTGTATATTGTCCCTGGTGTGTGGGTGTGTGTGGGTGTGTGCGCCCTGCGGTGGGCTGGCACCTTGCCCAGGGTTTGTTTCCTGCCTTGTGCCCTGTGTTGGCAGGGATTGGCTCCTGTATTTAGGATATAGCGGGTTGGATAATGGATGGATGGACATTTGTATGCATAGCCCCATTTGCCCGATTTCGTCTTTTTTCTGTCTTCAGTAATATTTCAGCAAACCCGGAGCTTGTCAGTTCAAATCCTGGTACTGACACCACTGTGTGACCCTGAGGAAGTCACTTCACCTGCCTGTGCTGCAAGAAACAAAAGTAATGTAACAAATTGTACCTCAGATGTTGCAAGTTGCTGGAATAAAGGCATAAGTAAAATAGATAAATATGTATTATACACATAGGAACTATTCATTTATTTTCAGTTAAGTCATCTGCAGCAAACCTTTATAAATGAGGGTTCCTCCTTTTTTAGCTTTCTTATTAATTTTTCAACATTGTGTAAAATAACTTTATAAAGTAACATAAAAGTTTTAAATACTGGTTATCCTTTTACACTAAAATATTACTAAAGAGATACAAAAAAAGTAAAATGCATATGTTGTTTTTCTTTAAGGAGATTAAATATTACTGAAGAAAAAAAAAAAAAAACTAAAACAGCCAAATGGGGCTATGCATAGGAACTTAAAAGGTTTAAATAAAACAGAAATACAGTCATCCCTCACCTATCGCGGGGGTTACGTTCCAGAGCCCCCCGCGATAAGTGAAAATCCGCAAAGTACCGACCTATATTTATTTTATTATTTATATATATTTTAAGGCTTTATAAACCCTTCCCACACTCTTATAAACCTTTCTGTCTCTGTTTTTAACCTTTCCCACACTCTTATAAACACTTCCTATGCTCTTAAACACTTTCTACACTCTTAACACCGCAGAGCAACACTACACGCAGCGATCAGACGTTGCTGTGTCTGCCACTCGCTTTGTGAAGAGGGGGGGGCAGGTGAACGCACATTAAGCAGAGGTGGACTTTGTGCTGCTTCTGCCAAAATGCCTGCTTGTCGCTTTGCGCGTTCTGAAGGAGGAGGAGGAGTGTGTGTGTGTGTGTGAGGGCTGAACGCACGTTCGCTGAAACCCCCCACTCCGAGGCGCGGTACGCTCCTGCCACTCGCGTTGTGGGGGGGGGGGGGGGGGGGGGGAGCGGGCTTGCTGAATGCATGCTAAGGAGAAGTGGACTTTGTGCTGCTTGTCGCTCTGCGTGTCAATGAGCCTGTACAGCAGCTGTTTTCCTGTCTCACTGCCTTGTCTTGCATGAACTTAAAATCTATATACAGTGGAACCTCGGTTCACGAACGTCTCGGTACACGTACAACTCGGTTTACGACCAAAAAGTTCGCCAAACTTTTGCCTCGGTTCACGACCAAACACTCGGTATACGAACAAGCCAGGTTCCCTTTCGGTTTGTTGATGTTCATTCTCTCCCTGTGCATTTCCTGTGCAGCGAGCGAGAGAGAGCGCGCGCGCACACGCACACACACACACACACACACACACACACACACACAGAGAGGCAGCGCAAGAGACAGAGGGCTGTGTCGCTACCCGATCTGCGGTGCCTACCCGATTTGCGCGCGCATGCGCACGCATGCGCAGAGCTTAACTAGTGCGACCCTGCACGATCTGCGTTTTTTTTACTTTGCGACACGAGTCCCCATCCGATTTGTCTCGCGCACGCGCTCTCTGCTTAATTAAAATTCATTTCACGACGCTGCCCGATTTGTTCTGCGCATGTCGAATGTTTTACGACACACGAGAAAAAAAGTTACCACGGGATTTTAATTTCTCGGTCTGCATTAACAAATAGAACTTCCGCTATTCGAGTGAGAAGGAGAAAGAAGAACGCTAGAGAATAGGAGCATATTGAATTTTTCTCCTGGCAGAAGAATATTTTTCACTTCTTGAAAAAATGAAGACTTTTCAATTTTACAACGACTTGAAAGAATATCTTTTACGGGAAGAATTTAGCAACAATTTAACGGTCAGAGAGCGAAGTGAAATACGACGTGTGTCCGTGAATTTTATGATTAAAGGTACTGTATGTAATGTTTATTGAATGCTTTTCAATTTTTGAGAATACAGTATATACTGTAATATAATCTAGATATATTTAGGATTATCTGACGTTTTGTTTAATAATTGGAATATTACAAAATTTACCGGTTTAGATAGACTGGTGATTTCAATGAACGCGCATGAATGTTTTGAAATATGCAAAACTTTTAATAAATTGTGTTATTAAAAAAACTGCTCAGGTGGACTTTCCTGTTATTTACTGATTTATACTTGATTAATGGATTAGTAGGTTTTCTCTTTTTGGGAATATGAAAATCTGAACTGCGTAGATGTATGTCAGATCAGGTGTCTAAATTTTACAATTCTTTTAAAGAGAGAAGTAAATTGGTATCCACTAACGAATGTTAAAATGTGTTTTTTTCTTATGCAACTCCCCAACATTAGAGCACAATATTTTAGTGTGTGTGTGTGAATCCTCGCAATCCCAGTAACTGTTGTGTTTTTCTCATTGTATGAGTTTCAATAGAAACAAAACCAAGCTGTTTCATTTGCAAAATAAAGCACACATTCTTAGGGGTATTATGCTTTGTTACTGGGTAATTGGTGTATGCCTTCACTTATAATGTGATGTGGTCATATTTCAGTTACATGCAAGCAACTTTTGTATTGTGTTCTTTCTTAATTTTGGATAGTCCATCATCCATGCCCTGGCTGCTCTACAGGGTGTATCAGGACAGGAGGCAGAAGACTTATTTCTTGGTGGCCCAGAATACAGTATCAGGTAAAAGTCAAGTCTAGGAATGTTTGAAGTAAGTGTTTAAATATTTCTTGTTTATTATTTTTGTATTTTACTTGCCTTAGTGAAGTGGAAGAATTTAACTGAAAGATAGGGCAGCAATTAAAGAAGGAGGGAATGCTGTGATATCTGTTGGAATAGAAGATGATGCTACTGCCCAGTGCTTCCAGAATCCTTCATTTGAGTCTTGGGTCTGAATCTACTGCGTCATTGCCAAGTATTCTGGGGTAATGGATCTTGTTTTGTTTACATTTTGTTTTTCTTCATATTCCAAGCTCATTTACTTGACCTTAGCTTTAATAAATTGGATGGCTGTCTCCTTCACGATTTGATTTTAAAGTACTATACTATTCATTACATAAAAAGCTCTGAACAGTTTAGTCCCTTCCAGTATTTGGTACTGTCTCTCCCCCATCACTCCTCAGTGTAATCTTTAATGCACAACCACTAATTTGCTTATGAAAGAACTGGTGAAGCAGCTTGCACATGTATACCAAAAATATAGAATGCCGGCTATAAATGAAAAACCTTTCAAAATACTTTTAAAACTCCATTTTTAAACTTCACCTCTGCTTAATTCCCACTTCTATCAGTTTATGATTTACTTCTGGTTTATGAATGGAACTGCATACACTTTGAAAGATTTACACCAGATAATAACCATTGTGGTTTTTTTTTTTGCTGTTTTTCTTTTTTTTGTCCAGTGATGCCCTTTGCCGTGCACCCTGGTCAAGTCTTGTGCAACTGACTGTGGTGCTGAAGAGAGAAGATTTCTGAAGACCCTCTTGAAATGGAGCTGCAATTGGATTAACACCACAACAGTATGCTGGCTGAGAATGTCCACAGGGGCCTGGGGAGGCTGTGACCTTGTGACCTGAGACGTTGTTTTGTCAATCATCCTGACCAACTGGACCTTCTTGTGTTCTTCAACAGGGCCATCTGACCAGCAGATATATTTAAGTAGAAGGATCTTTCAATTTTCCTCTTGTGTACTTTTTAATTATATATATATATATATATATATATATATATATATATATATATATATATTTTCGTTTTGATAAAGTTATATGTATTTGTTAAGCAGTTTAGCAGTTTGGGCGTTATTAGTATTAAAATATGTTAGAAGTTATTTGTGGAATAATTTTAATAATCAAATTAGCAAAACAATGTAACTTTAAATTTTCTGTGCTCTGGGTAAAATATGTTAAAGCTATGTGGTGATTTTTTTTACTTCTTTGGGTTTTTTTGTACATTTGACAAATGTTTTTTTTAGGTGCATTGTGCTCACATTGTTCACTTTTGTTGTTCTCATAACATTTATTCAATAAAATTTGCATGAAAAGTGTTTCCTTTTTCATTATTCAGTTATTAACTCACATTTAAGACACTATATGGGTGAATAAAAGCCATTTAAATTTGAGTACAAGACGAGCAATAGTATCACAGAAGATGGTGCTGGGGTTGTGCTTTATGTGGGTTAGACATGAAATGAAGATTTCTTTTTCTTTAAAAGACTGTTTATGCAATCCACTAGTATCACCGCAACAAAATTTTGTAAACCATGATGCCCTATGACATGTGTATTTCATTAATAATAATATGTAAAGTTATTTTTAAAGAGTTTTTCCAGGGATGAAAAGTGCATCAACAGTTCATTTTTACATATATACACACTTTGACTAACTGCATGAAAGCCTGGTACAACAGCTGCACCAAACCTGCCAAAAAAGCCCTGCAGTGGATCATAAAAACATCACAAGACGTTCAATGGAACTGAACTGCCATCACTTGATCATCGATACAAGATTCCCTGTGTAAGAAGGGCTGAACACATCATCAAGGAGAACACTCATCTTGGACAGAACCTGTTTAAGCTTCTCCCATCTGGCAGGCATTTCAGATATATAAATGCAAAGAATTATTATTATTATCAATCTGTATGCTACAAATGGACAAAAAAAAAAAAAACTTTTTTCCAGCTGCAATAAACTTATTGAACTCATATATCTTCTCAATCTGAAATCGTTTTCATTGATCATGTACAATTAATGTAGTATAGGTAATCTATACTGCTGTGCATTTATGCAATAATAATCCATCCTGGTTACTTTAACATTATATATGGCATCTTGCCAATATTTTGAACATATTTTGTATGATTACTCAGTTTTTAGTTCATTATTTATTTATTGTATTATTATATATCGTAACTATTTGACAGTGGAATTTAAATGCAACGTGAAGTTGACACGAGTAATTTCGTTGCGTTACTCAATGTCAATAAAGTACTTGAATACATCTATTTTTAAAACTGTCATTTATTTTTTATATGTATACTATAATAACATACAATGATTAAATACTTTGTACAATGGGAACTGAAAAAAGAAGTGCTATGTAAACTAAACGAAGCGATCTCAGTGATAAACAACGTGTATAACGAGGAGTATGACACGCTTAATTCAGCCGTGAAAACAGAACGTACAATGAATATTTAATAACATTATCATTATGGTCAACTAGTACGGCATTTCAACGAAAATACTGTACTGCCCGTTGTGTATCGACATGCGCAGTTGAGAGCGATCCGTGCCGAAAAGCGAAATGTTTAGTGTATATTTTTTTTTTATTATTAAGCGCATGCGGAGTGTGTTATTGCATACGTATTGAACGAAAACGTCATCGCTCACTTTACGGTGCTGCCCAATCTGTTTAACGCATGCGTGAACACTTTACGGCATGCTAGGCTTTCAATACGCCTGCGCGCGCAAATCTGGTAGGCACGCAGATCGGGTAGCGACAGGCTGTACACACGTACACACACACACACACACACACAGGAACACGCGCGAGAGAGGCGTGTGCGCACACACACAGGAGCGCTCTAGACAGACACACTGTGAGCTGCAAAGCTGATCGCACCCCCAGAGAATACAGACGCCCCTGGGAAAACCCCTAAGAAACATGGACAGACTACCTTCACATTCCTCTCCTTTCCCTTCTTGCCGGCTCTGTCGCGTAATATGCCTCTCGTGCAGTGCTCCGCCTTCTTAAAAAGCCTGCACGGGCTTCTTTCTGTTTGTTAAATTGGTTGCTTGCTTCTCCTTCTTTCTCTCTCAGACAATCTGTGCTCCTGGCGGAGCTGTCATCTCTGACTTGTCATGGAGCACGTTTAAACTGTTGAAAAGAGACAAATGTTTGTTTGCAGTGCTTTGAATAAAGTTCCTTTTTTTCTACAACCTCCTGTGTCTCTGTGCAAATCTGTGACCCAAGCGTGACAATACACACAGGCGCTCCAGGCTCGCAAAAGAGAGACGCACGCACACACAGGCGGGGGAGAGAGAGGCGCACGCTAGAGAGACACACACAGGTGCTCCAGGCTCGCAAAAGAGAGACGCGCGCACACACACACACACACACACACACACACACACACAGGCTGGGGGGGGGGGGGGGTAGGAGAGAGACGCGCACACACACAGGAGCGCTCCAGGCTCGCAAAAGAGAGACGCACGCACACACACACAGAGCGATTGAGGGACGCATAAGTTACAGAAGGCTTGTTTTTGTTTTCAGTTATGTTTCCGGTGATTGGTTCGTAGCCTGCATTGTTGCAGTGTTACTTTTCTTGGTGGTTTATTAAATTACGGATTTTTCAAATGTTCCTTTTTTCCCCTGTGCTTAAAACTCATTAAAAAAAGTGTTTTTAGCGAGAGCGGTTCCTAGCACTATAGCGCGAACTATTGCAGTGTTAGTTTTCTCTGTTGTTAAAGGTTTTCTCAGTGTTATTCAATGTTTTTACATTTAGTTTACCATTACGCTGTGCATTCTATGGTATAATTAACTATATTTGTGCTTAAAAACTGAAAAAATGTATATATTTACATACAGTTTCTACGGTCTGGAACGGATTAATTGTATTTACATACAATCCTATGGGAGAAATTGCTTCGGTTCACGACCAACTCGGTTTACGACCAGAGTTGTGGAACGAATTATGGTCGTGAACCGAGGTTCCACTGTATATAATTCACTAAGCCAGAAGACAAGTAGCCAACCATGGAAAGCACGCCGGAAGGGGCGTGGATTCACTAAACCGCCGACAAGTAAGACGCCAATGGCGCACGCAGGAAGGAGCCACGCCCACCAACTCTTAGACCATTGGATACGACCAAAAAATCACAGCCACGCCCACCAACTCGGACGCGACGCCTCGAAAAACATGCCGTCATTTCTGTTTGTCTGTGCCACAGTCCACTTGCAGCTCTGAGCCACGTTGACTTTTCATTAGTCAACCTCAGTGGAATCTTGGTTCACACAGAGGCAGCCACAGAGAGAGAGCCGCGCGCACACACAGGCAGTGACAGAGGCAGCCACAGAGAGACAGAGGCACACACACACACAGAGGCAGCGCCAGAGAGAGACAGAGGCATACACAGGCAGCGCGCAAGAGAGACAGACGTGCACACGCACAGAGGCAACGCCAGAGAGAGACAAGCGCACACACAGGCAGCGCACGAGAGAGAGCCACGCACACACACACACAGAGGCAGCGCCACAGAGAGACAGAGACACACACAGGCAGCGCAAGAGAGGGCCGCGCAATCCTTTAAAACTGAAGTTAAAACACAATGAAGGAAGCAGTCTTTAAAAACCAATAAGCCCTGTGCCTCTTTTTCATTAGCGTCTCACCTGCTTCAGGCCCTGCAACAGTCGAGACGCTCTCTCTGCAGCTGACCTTCTCTGTGCCTGACTCCACTACTGTCAGTCACCTGATTAAAAATGGCCTTTTAAAGGGGAGCTATGGACCCGCTATACCACAGGAACACATTGCCTTCGAGCCTGCTCTCGCTCACTCTAACGTACCGGCTTTCTCTCTCTCTCCTCACTCGCTCACACACTGCACAGGGGAGAAATGCCCGAAGCACGAGTCTACCCGGAAACCGTTTCAGCCACACTTCCACGCCCCTGGCTACACTGTGAGTGCGATGATTATTTATTTAAAAATGGGCTTTTGAAGGGGAGCTGTGGACCCGCTATACCACAGGATCACCTGTGACATTGCCTTCACATTGTTTTCCTTTTATTTATAATCCTGTTGAGCAGATCAGACACCCAGGCAAACAACACTGAATAATCAATAGCTGCAACTACCCTAAGTTCTTGTCAATAAGCCGCGGCTTATCTAAGGAAAAAAGTTGTGAAAATGAAAAAATAGAATATCGGCTTATACATAAGTCCGGCTTATACATCCATCGCGGGGGTTGCGTTCCAGAGCCACCCGCGAAATAAGAATATCCGCGAAGTAGAAACCATATGTTTATATGGTTATTTTTATATTGTCATGCTTGGGTCACAGATTTGCGCAGAAACACAGGAGGTTGTAGAGAGACAGGAACGTTATTCAAACACTGCAAACAAACATTTGTCTCTTTCAAAAGTTTAAACTGTGCTCCATGACAAGACAGATGACAGTTCAGTCTCACAATTAAAAGAATGCAAACATATCTTCCTCTTCAAAGGAAGAAACAAATCAATATGTCTGTTTGGCTTTTAAGTATGCGAAGCACCGCGGCACAAAGCTGTTGAAGGCGGCAGCTCACACCCCCTCCGTCAGGAGCAGACAAAGAGAGGGAGAGGGAGAGTTTGTTTTTCAGTCAAAAATCAATACGTGCCCTTCGAGCTTTTAAGTATGCGAAGCACTGTGCAGCATGTCTTTTCAGGAATCAGCTTTACAAAAGATAGCAACATGAAGATAATCTTTCAGCATTTTTAGACGAGCGTCTGTATCGTCTAGGTGTGCAAACAGCCCCCCTGCTCAATCCCCATACGTCAGGATCACAGATAGTCAGCGCAAGATTGACAGAAAAGTAAGCAATCTAGCTTCTCAGCCATCTGCCAATAGCGTCCCTTGTATGAAATCAACTGGGCAAACCAACTGAGGAAGCATGTACCAGAAATTAAAAGACCCATTGTCCGCAGAAATCCGCGATATATATTTAAATATGCTTACATATAAAATCACAATTTAAATGACCGCTACGCCCTCGTGTTGACTCGGCGACGCCCAGAGCAGAAAGAACGCGCTCCGGCCGCTCCAACCGCGCCATGCGGGGAGTAAGAGAGACGGCAATATCTCACACTCTCTCCCCCCTTAAAGAAATTAAATGGGCGCGAGTGAGACCACTGACCTCCCTCCCTTCTATTAGTTATAGGTTATAGTATGTTCGGCTTATCCATGAGTCCGGCTTATCTATGATACGATTTTATTTTAAAAATTCGTATGATTTTTGGTCTCCGGCTAATACATGAGTCCGGCTTATAGACAAGAACTTAGGGTACTTTGCCCGCCCCCACTCCTCACCTGAGTCGGTTTCGTCTCTGTTCAGCAGTGTTTGCCAAACTTGGTTCTGGTGAACCCCTGTGGCTGCAGGGTTTTGTTCCAACCAGATTCCTAATCATTAATGCCGGTGAAACTCATCCGGGATAAGTCGGTTTTTCAAACGCAGCCGCATAGCAGATTAGTCTAGCAAGATGTAATAATCCGAGATGAATGCGCGTCCTCGCGCTGAGTGAAAAGCCAATATATATTGAGTCTACAAAACATGATCAGCAAGTCTTTGATAGGCTGCAACAAAATGATGAAGGAACGGGCGCATTTTTTTCACACAAGCTGAGTGGGTGGGTGTTAGTTAGTTAATTAGCAACTCGAAGGATTTCAAGATATAATATACACAAGAGGTAACACTGCAAAAGCGGCCCAAACCAGAAAAGACAGCTGGCAAAAAGTGGCTGACAAATTAAATGCGTGTGCATTGTACTTACTGAAAGCAGCGTTACAGATTTTGCAAATGTTCATTTTTTTCCCTCTGCTTAAAAACATTGAAAAAGCGGCGCGGATTGGTTTGCAGCGTGTAAAACTTTGTTTGTCGCGGATAATTTGCTATCCACACAGGGAGGAACCATGAAGCGAACCCACAATCTTCCACTGTCTCCTTACTGCAAAGTATCCGTACTACTACGGCGCCACAAGGCAGTTAAAGAATGCACCGGTCCACATGTTCATTTTTTCCCCTGTGCTTAAAAGACATTAAATAACTGTTTCTCAACTGTGACTCCGGAAAAACTCAGTACGGGAAAAGCGTCCAGAATCGCAAACAACAATGAAAACTCTACGTGACTCGCAGGTAGTGATGGGCCGCTCGATACTCAGGTTTCGACACTGTGTCGAGCTTTCGAAGCACTGCAGATTTTAATACTTGATCAAATAATGACATCTGTGATTTAAGGATTTCACATTTTCTTTCTCAAATGTGCTTACCTATATCATGGCAAAATACAGGGATAAACCTTTATTTTCGGTCTACTCCGTTTTAATTAAGACAGAGCAAAGAAAACATTTAAGGCTATTAAATGTGATCTCAAGAAAAGATCAGGGTTAATTATAATACTAATAACAGGAGCGATTATAATGATACAGTGCAAAAGTAAATACTAATTGAAAGAGCCGGGAATGCACGAGGTGAGGCGTCTTATTTTGTTTAACTCTTGCTATCAGTGCATTCTGCCTGTCGGCGTTAGTTATATTTATATTTTTTAGACATCACACACTACAAGCTGCTGACGAACCCTTCTCTTCGTTGTCAGTCTGTAGCTACAAAAAAATAAAAGCAATACGACTTTTAACAGACGTCATTGAAGTGTATCATAAGTTTCTTTAACGTTAATGAAAATGGCCAGGAGTTGTCACGAGAGAGGTGAGTGTCAAATGCTTCGAAGCTTCGATACGATTTCCGACACAATTGCTTCAAATGTGTTGATGCTTCGTGAGGCTTCACCCCGCCCATCACTACTCACAGGTTACTGAACGAGAAATCGGCAGACTAGCATGACGGATGGGGCGTAATGGGCGTCCTTCCCCTCTCCTCTGGATTTTTCAAATGTTAATTTTTTCCCTGTGCTTAAAAATCATTAAAAAAGCGGCCTGATTATGCGGCGTATTGTACGCCGCAGGTTGGCTAGTGTTTTATAATAGAGAGATATTACTCATATCCTTAGTCCGACATCCACATATCATATGTGTTAACAAAGTGTGTTTTATAAGTTTACATGTGTTTAAAGCGTGTGGGATGGGTATTTTAAGGCTTAAACTATAAAAATGTTTATTTACATGGTCTTTCTATATCGCGGATTTTCACCTATCACTGATGGGTCTAGAACTAACTTCCGCGATAGGCGGGCGATCACTTGTATTTAAAAAACCCGCGATACAGTGAAAGCCCGTTTCAGTCAAGAAGTCTTAAAAACAGGTGTAAAGATATTGACAATAAGCTACGCAAACACACCAAGACATGGAATTGTTCAAATCAAGTATCATTACACCTTCCTTTGTTAAAGAGAAGTAAGGCAGTACTTATAAGCTTAGTAATGTTATACATTTCAAATGCTACTTCGATAAACTTTATCACTTCAAACAACTGAACTATCCAGAACATTTCAGGCATACATCCAGCATTCAAACTATGTATAAAAAGCACAACTGTTAAAGGAATTCAGCATTTCTTAATTGAAAATGTTCCTTTAATCATCAACGTGTCTCAATGAGTCGTTCTGGTGGTTTTACTTGACATTTTGATCTTCTGGTTAATTGTGTTTGCAGTTGAGATGTTCTTTCCTGATTTATACTTGTTTTCTCGTTAATATTTGTTTCGCTGGTGTTACTGTTCTGATTAGAGGTTATTGGTCCTTTGATGTCTCGACGGTTTCTTCTTAGAACAGCTCCTATTACGCAATTCCGTCACATACTGGTCTAGTGTTTCGCCGCTTTTCTGGAAACATGTAAAAAACTTGACGCTCAAACGTCACATTGCGCTTTGGGTTGCAATACGCTTCGAATTTTTCAACTATTTTGTTCAATTTCATATTGTCTCCATCGTCTTCAAACTGAAAATTGTTATACACCTATAGCGCCTCTTCGCCAATTACATGTAGAAGCATAGACGCTTTCATTTTTTCACTTTTCCTATCTGCTTCAATCGTAGCAAGATAGAACACGAATCTCTGTTTAAATCTTTTCCAATTTTCAGCTACATTTCCCTTTAACTGGAGATTTGGTGGGGGCTGTAATCCTTCCGTATTTTTTTTTCTCTTTTGCTAGAACGTCTTAGTGCTTTCTGACCACGTTTTCGGGTTACTCACAGACACGAGACTCGTTCAAAAGCTGAACCTCTTCTTCACATTCCTCTTCCAATCCGCCACTTCTGACACCATGTAGTGATCTTGTTAGGTTCGTAGTTTAATCAATACACAGGATTGAAAGATATAACAACTTTTTAATAGACAGACTTTAGAGACATTTACTACTACTCCTTCTTTAGTTCACGCCCATTCTCCTACTTGCATCGGCATTCACAGGCATTACTAATCATTCTGTAAGTATCCCTTAATAGACCTTACTAATCAACTATCATTACAAAATCCAACGTGGTTTGTGCCCTTCAGAATGAAAACAATTTGCATTTACTTTTTTAATAAAAGGCGAGCTTTTAAGCCTGAGAAAATCACCCCGTAAATGCACACGTTTAATTGCACATGTGTTAATATGTATGCTTACACAGTATTAAACCCACCAAGACATGGAATCGTTTAAATCAAGGCGCTGTGCTACCTTCTTCCAGATCGGCCCCAAGGCGTTTCACGTGATTACATAGGAGGCGTGATGACGCGATACGCGACTCCGCCCCCGTCCATTACAGTATATGGACAAAAAACAGATTCCAGTTATGACCGTTACGCTTTGAATTTCGAAATGAAACCTGCCTAACTTTTGTAAGTAAGCTGTAAGGAATGAGCCTGCCAAATTTCAGCCTTCCACCTACACGGGAAGTTGGAGACTTAGTGATGAGTCAGTCAGTCAGTGAGGGCTTTGCCTTTTATTAGTATAGATTCACAGCAGAATTTACCAGCTATAAATTTACACAGACTTAAATGTAGATTCACTACGCATATTTTTTTATCTAAATTTATCCCTTGACTTATTTTCAAATTGTGAAATGTCTAACATACCCTCATAATGATACATTAGCTCTAATTAAAAAAAGAAATAGATAATTTAATTGTATATAATGTGATCCTAAATTTTATCTAATGCATAGACAGAGTTTTAGAAATATCAAAAACTCTTCACATAGTTGTCACTGAAAATTATTGAAAAACAAAAAAACTGAAAAAGAAAAAAAAAAAACAGAAAATTGGAACTGGCACATCAATTCCTGCAAATTTTTTGATTTGATGCATTTCTGCACAAATAAACTTAATAGAAAAAGATTACAGAGAACGAGCAAGGATCTTCAACATCTAGCATTGCTAGATCAAACTATACAGTTTTCCAGACTGCATAAGGAACTGTAAATTAGTGATACAGCAGAAAACATTACTAGTAATTTCTAAAATAAAACTAGCAATCTCAATTTACAATTAATTATTGAAAAAATAATGAGAACAATAACAAAGTGTGTATGTAATAACATGTAAATATCTTTATTGGCTAGCACTGTTCCTGATGCCTTCAGAATTGCCATTACCAGAAAGAAAACAGACTTGGACAACAAAGCAGTTTCATTCATAATAATTATAGCTCTGAATAAGTGCAGTAGTCTAAAAGGTGGTACTTCCTTATTCCCGTCCAAAGAAAGTTAAGATGGACAATGTAAGAGTTTAAGTGCAAGGAAGGTAAAATTCAAAATTATTATATGTACTTTGACCTGATAACTCTTGGCTATAGTTATCAATCATGCCTAATGAAGATTCATCTGCTTGTTTATTAAAATTAGTTAAAACAATTTTCCTGGAATATATGAAATTACTTCTAACACAACACAGAACATTCCCTCAACTTTCACATTAATGTGCTAAAAATAAAGTTGTGGCTCACTATGTTAAAGAAGTTTATTCATTTGGTTCAAAGTGAACTGAAGGCTGCAAAAATGTTACTCAACGGTATCCAACATTACACCAACATTTATTCATACTGCCACTATAAGCATCATGCTTAGCATATATCAAAAAACAACTCCAGATCTTAGGTCTCTACCCTGGCTATCAATACGTTTTACAGCTGGATACAAAATACTCCTAATGTATGAAGCTGTAAATTGATTTATCTTCCCTTTAACATGGTAATGCATATTCTTCAGGAATTACACTGCTGATGTGTAAAACTGTTATACCTTTCAGAGATAAGTAAAACAGCATTGAGAGTAGGGTTATAGTACATCCCAAATGAGAAAAGGCTAGGACACCACAGCACTTTAGAGACAATGTAGCTTACTCCAGTCTTTATCTTACTATTTTACTATCAGATGGCACATGAAAGTTCAAATGACATGACAGAATATGAACAAAATCATCTGGAAGTATATGGAAAGGAGGACAGCTCACTACCTGAAGAATAGTGTCCTTTCAGAAAGAATTAATATACATACAAAATGCACTGTACATGCTAGAGAAGTGACTATTAAGTTAATCAAATTTGTTTGGTAAACTAGTACTTTAGCTGTCTCAATAGATCATCCATATACTTTCGAAAAAAAGTCAAAAACAGGACTCTGTAGCTTGCTTCTGATTCCCATATTCTTGACTGTTAAATGCACTTTTCCTTCATTCCATACACACACAACCATTTTGTCTCCAAACTCTCTCCTCCTTTCTCCACTCACTGCTTCATTACTATTAGAGAGATATCAATTTGCATTATAGTGTAGTTTTAATCAGTGCAATATAAAAACAGCTTCAACTTAAAAGTATTTTTATTGAACCAAGAATAACTAATAGGTTTCTGGTGAGTTGTGGATCTATGCTGGAGCACTAGGTGTATGGCAGGAATCAATAACAAAAATTAACACTCAAACATTAACATTTTGAAGTCATTTGTTAAACTAATTTGAACAGCTTTGGAATTTAAAAGGAAACCAGAGTATCCAGTTACCCCAGTTATACCTTGTATATAACAGTACGTCAGTCATAGTTTTTCTTCAAAATACAAGGTTGCTGCTAGTTAATGGAAAATAATATAAAAGTTTTCATTAGAACTTCCAAGAGTAAATATTCACTTTCCTCCTTCACAGTGAAACTCACCTCAGCAGTAGAGTTGCACGATATACCGGTACTGAAAAAGTGCAGAAAGAAACAGTTTTCTAAACATTACATTACCAGCATGTTATTAATTCTAGTACCGGAAGTAGATGGTAGATTTCAAGCATATGAAAAACAAAATGGTGTTGTGGGAGAGGTTTGGTAAGTTTTTAATGATGTTAAATATAAGCAATCATAAAAATAGTTATGACCAGCAGACTCCTTGTCCTCCAAAACAACTGCAACAAGCTCTAAGGAAGTCTGAGGTCAAATGGAATTAAAGAGGGGTTGAACAAAAACCTAATCATGACAATTGACTGCTATGCATCCTCTCTTTCTTTCTTAATAGCAGATGCATTTATTTTTCTTATTATAGAACAAGGATTACTTTTAAGCTTCTGTAATATCGCCACTGTCTTTGGTACATGGTCTTCTATTTTATAACAGTAACATAAAACCATAAAGTTTTCTGCACTATTCCATAATGCACCAATCTGCAAGACGGCAAGAATTGGTGATATTACTACCAAAAATATTGGCAAATAACGTAAGAAATGCCATTAGTAATGTACTAATGTAATACATCAAAACAAATAAGGGGAACTTTTCAACAGCCCAAAATTCATCAACCATGTTAAAGTCAATAATACTAATCATTTTGAAACAACAGGAATATAGATCATTTAGTATTTAACACACAAGCAAACCCAGCCACAGAGGATGCACAAACCAGTGTATTTCTTTGTGCCGGTCCCAAGCCTGAATAAATGGGGAGGATTACCAAATCAATATGCGGACAACAATACAAATTTCCATACAGGATCGGTCAAGCCTCAGGTTAAAAATGACCGCCACCAGTACTGTTAGCCAACAGGGTGCCGGCGGAAATTGGGCTACTGTTGGCCGAAGAATAGGGGGGAGACGTGTCCGGAGGCAGGAGGAGAGGAGGAAAGTAAAGAGTAGAACTGAGGGTAGGAACTTTGAATGTTGGCAGTATGACTGGTAAGGGGAGAGAATTAGCCGATATGATGGAGAGAAAGAAGGTCGATATATTGTGCGTGCAAGAGACTAAATGGAAGGGAGTAAGGCCAGGTGGATCAGAGGTGGATTCAAATTGTTCTATCATGGTGTGGATGGGAGGAGAAATGAGATAGGAATTATTCTGAAGGAACAGTATGTCAAGAGTGTTTTGGAGGTGAAAAGAGTGTCAGGCAGAGTAATGATTATGAAGCTGGAAATTGGAATGTGTGATGATGAATGTTGTTAGTGCATATGCACCGCAAGTTGCGTGTGCAATGGGTTAGAAAGAAGATTTTTGGAGTGAGTTGGATAAAGTGATGAACAGTGTACCCAAGGGACAGAAAGTGGTGATTGGAGCGGATTTCAATGGGCATGTTGGTGAAGGGAACAGTGGAGACGAGGAGTTGATGGGTAGCTATGGTGTCAAGGAGGGGAATGAAGAAGGTCAGAGAATAGTGGATTTTGCCAAAAGGATGGACATGGCTGTGGTGAATACGTATTTTAAGAAGAGGGAGGAACATAGGGTTATGTACTAGAGTTGAGGAAGATGCACACAGGTAGATTACATCCTATGCAGAAGAGTTGATCTGAAGGAGACTGAAGACTGCAAAGTGGTGGCAGGGGAAAGTGTAGTTAAGCAACATAGGATGGTGGTCTGTAGGATGACATTGGAGATCAAGAAGAGGAAGAGAGTGAGGGCAGAGCCAAGGATCAAATGGTGGAAGTTGAAAAGAGAAGACTGCAAGGTTGAGTTTAGGGAGGAGGTGAGACAGGCACTGGGTGGCAGTGAAGAGTTACCAGACAGCTAGGAAACTACAGCAGATGTAGTAAGGGTGACAGCAAGAAGGGTGCTTGGTGTGACAACTGAAAAGAGGAAGAAGGAAAAGGAAACCTGGTGGTGAAATGAGGAAATACAGGAGAGTATACAGAGGAAGAGGATGGCAAAGAAGAAGTGGGATAGTCAGAGAGATGCAGAAAGTAGACAAGAGTACAAGGAGATAAGGCGCAAGGTGAAGGCTAAAGAAAAGGTGCATGATGAGTTGTATGAGAGGTAGGACACTAAGGAGGGAGAAAAGGACCTGTACCGATTGGCTAGACAGAGGGACCGAGCTGGGAAAGATGTGCAGCAGGTTAGGGTGATAAAGGATAAAGATGGAAACGTACTCATAAGCGAGGAGTGTGTGTTGAGCAGATGGAAAGAGTACTTTGAGAGGCTGATGAATGAAGAGAATGAAAGAGAGAAGAAGTTGATTGATGTGGAGATAGTGAATCAGGAAGTGCAACGGATTAGCAAGGAGGAAGTAAGGACAGCTATGAAGAGGATGAAAAATGAAAAGGCCGTTGGTCCAGATGACATACCTATGGAAGCATGGAGGTGTTTAGGAGAGATGGCAGTGGAGTTTTTAACCAGATTGTTTAATGGAATCTTGGAAAGTGAGAGGATGCCTGAGGAGTGGAGAAGAAGTGTACTGGTGCCGATATTTAAGAATAAGAGGGATGTGCAGGACTGCAGTAACTACAGGGGAATAAAATTGATGAGCCACAGCATGAAGTTATGGGAAAGAGTAGTGGAAGCTAGGTTGAGAAGTGACATGATGATTAGTGAGCAGCAGTATGGTTTCATGCCAAGAAAGAGCACCACAGATGCAATGTTTGCTCTGAGGATGTTGATGTAGAAGTATAGAGAAGGCCGGAAGGAGTTGCATTACGTCTTTGTGGACCTGGAGAAAGTATATGACAGGGTGCCTCAAGAGGAGCTGTGGTGGATGAGTTTGAAGAGAGGTGAAAAAGAGTTCATGCAGGGTGGAATGGGTGGAGAAGAGTGTCAGGAGTAATTTGTGGCAGACAGGTATCAGCAAGAGTGAAAGGGAAGGTCTACAGGACGGTAGTGAGACCAGCTATGTTATATGGGTTGGAGACAGTGGCACTGACCAGAAAGCAGGAGACAGAGCTGGAGGTAGCAGAGTTAAAGATGCTAAGATTTGCATTGGGTGTGACAAGGATGGATAGGATTAGAAATGAGTACATTAGAGAGTCAGCTCAAGTTGGACGGTTGGGAGACAAAGTCAGAGAGGCGAGACTGCGTTGGTTTGGACATGTGCAGAGGAGAGATGCTGGGTATATTGGGAGAAGGATGCTAAGGATAGAGCTGCCAGGGAAAAGGGAAAAAGGAAGGCCTAAGAGAAGGTTTATGGATGTGGTGAGAGAGGACATGCAGGTGATGGGTGTAACAGAGCAAGATGCAGAGGACAGAAAGATATGGAAGAAGATGATCCGCTGTGGCAACCCCTAACGGGAGCAGCCGAAAGAAGAATAATATTTAACACACAAGCAGTAAGTATGGAGAACTTAATATCTGACCATTTAAAGATGGAATGGGATGTAAATAGAATAATATTAATAGAAGATTAAATCAAAAGGCATTTGAGCATGGGAAAGGTGCCATATAAATAAAATGTATTATTATTATTATTATTGTTATTATTATTATTCTGATTAAATAACCAGAACCTGAAGACTGCATGAAAGAGACTGCAATGATCTAAATGGGTGTGTAACATAAGGTATTGAAAATCAACCTACTAAAGTCTCATTATATTTTGAAACCCACAAAATTCTCATTTTCCTACAAAATGGATAACATGTTAAACTACTATTACAGATGCATCTACAGTATTCCTACCACTCTTAGTTTATACTGTATCTTTGACAGCACACCTTATTGTGTATTCACATGTCCCTTAAAGAACAGCAATCAAAAAAAAAAAAAATCAGAAGTTAAATTAACTTTATATGGGCTAAGACTTAATAAAGAGACATATTTACTTCTTCATCTTACACAGTAGGTTTGTTTTACTCTGCAGGTTGCCTAAAAGGAAACAAATCAATCAAATATAAAAAACAAATACAACACACATACATTTAATACATATTTGTTTATAATGTTACCAAAGAGAGGTCAGACATGCACATGAGAATAATACTACTACAAAAATACTGATTTTCAACATC
The DNA here is from genome assembly GCF_900747795.2 of Erpetoichthys calabaricus. Taxonomy (NCBI): domain Eukaryota; kingdom Metazoa; phylum Chordata; class Cladistia; order Polypteriformes; family Polypteridae; genus Erpetoichthys; species Erpetoichthys calabaricus. The sequence goes on along the minus strand of NC_041396.2, from coordinate 89,993,925 downwards.
ATCACTGCAGCCGTAACATGCAGTATTATATGGCTGTTACTTGCACCTATAATACTTGGAACATATAAAATTCAATGTTGAAGACTTTCTCAGCTGTTTTGATGAATGAAAAAAGTCACCTGAAATCTCAAACATGTAGATTTGCCCCACTCAATAAAATTAAAAATTGCATGCTGTTGAAAGCATACTGAAGAAAACAACACATTATCCTGGATAACTAACTATACCTTAAATCATTAACAAAAACTAAAATAATATATTTAGCTACAGTAAGTGTCACATGAAGAGCAAGCAAAACTATCATCATCTACATCACCTTCTTTCCTATAAGGTTTAACAATTTAAGTTTATTATCATATTATGTCATGGAACATTAGCTTGTAAAATTATTGGTATTTTGAAATATTCTAAACCTAAAAAAACCAATGACTTAGACATACATCTCTCTATTATAAAAAAAAAAAAATCCTGGAGAGAAACAGTAGGGCGTCGAGACGTGATCTTCATGTTAAGATCACGGAAGACAATTAAAAGACCCGCGAGAACCTTAAACATGAGACATTGTGCAAAGAGATTGACCCAGGACCGTCTCGCAATGATGTAGAACATGAGATTCTTGCAAGACACGTCCTACTTTCAATCAATATCAAATAAGACAACGGGGCAGCAAAACATTCAGTCTTGTGAAGGATTTCAGCACACACAGATCCAGGGTCTCAGTGCATATAAAGCGTATAAGGACAATAGGTTATAAATGAAACGTCGACAACTAAGTGAAGAAGAAAGCAGCGTGAAGAAAAGAGACTTAAAAGCGTTGGAGAGGAAAAAGATCAAAAAAGAAAAAATAATCTAGGTGCAAATTCAGAAATTAAGGAAAGTAATTATCAGCCCGTAACAAGTGGAATTGAAACAAAGCACGTCCAATCGGGCTCAGAGTTAAAAGACAGAGTAAAAGACGAAGTAGAACTTCATAAACATGTCCACAAATGTTGGCACTATACACATGCTGAGCAGATTATGAAAGCAGTGGAATTAGAAAGGCTCAAAAAAAAAAAAAAAAAAAAAAACCACGTATGCGCATTACAAATGTCGAGAAAGTTAACGAACATGAAAGTAGGAAAATTAGAAAGTATAAAAAAAAGAAAGTAAACATTGCAGTAGCGCAAAAAAATGGAAATTATTACTCAAAAAAGGGAAAATCATCACAGACCAGGTGTCATTGGAAAAAAAAAAGCAGGACAAAGCGAGGTCAGAAATAAAAGACAGAGTAGAAAACAAAGTAAAACGTCATAAAGAGGTTACAAAACAAAGGGGTCAAACGCATGCAGAGCAGGTTAGAGATAATGAAAACTGAAATTCAAAAGACTCAAAAAAAAAAAAAAAAAAAAAATGTAGGCGCGAAACATATGCAGAGCAAGATACAGAATATGAAAGCAGAAAAAAACGAGTGTCAAAAAAAGTAAAGATCGCATTAGCACAAAAAAAGAGAAATTATTACTCTGAAAAATAACTAAAAGGCGTTTTACCTCACATACATTTATTGGTTACTTTGCAAAAAAAATTATTAACTGCTGATGATATAGATCGCTTTGTCTGCTGAAATTCCAAACAGAGAAACCTAGCCTCAATTATGGTACAAAGTCATTAAACACATGTCTCACTGACCTCATTTAAAAAATTCAGCATAATGGGACTCGAAAGATTCCAAATATTGTTTTTACATAAGTTCTGAAATAAAAGTAAAACTAATGAAATAGCAACAATTCAAAGAAAAAACAAAATCTTAAAAGTGTGTATCTGGAAAACCAAACACAGTGTTGGCGAGCGAAGCCCCCTAGTATTTAAACAAAAAAAAATATATAATAAATCTACAAATAAAGAGAATGAAGTTAGTGACTTACTTAATGTGCTTGATTGGCTGGTTGGCATTGTGTTCAACAGCAACAATGAGTCCCCCTGAGTCAAGAATGGCATAATGATGGGGCCCATTTAAAGCTTTAGTCCAAGAGTATCCTCCATCATCGGAAACATATACATCAGGAGTCATTAAAGAGATAGCATCGCCCACACTGCCTGTTTTATAAATAAATATAAAAAAAGCACAGGACACATATCATGGATTGGGAAGCAGATAACAGTTTAAGTAGTTAATGAATTTACTCATAATCTTATCTTAAAGTCATATGTAGCAATTTGCCATTCTAACTTGTCCATTTTCAAAAAGACAATGTAAAGCACAAAAAAATGTAAAAAGAACCCTGTGCTACATTGAATGGCATCTAAACAAGGCTAATCTTTTTAAGTGAAAGGCAATGATACATTAGCTGTAAAATCCTTGGGTGGAAAAGATGATGGAAGGGAGCAGTAGCTTATTGAAGATCTATTATGTAGAAAGCACACCTGAACAAAACAAGAAAGCTCATTCCTCTTTTTTTCTGTATGCTACCATGTATTCTTTCACAGGAGTAAAATCACTTACATTACATTAAGCAGTCATGCGTCAAGTCTAGTGGCTTTATTGTCATACCACCTTTACAGAGTACTGCAGCATACAATGGCGCAACATATACATAAACAAAAGAAAAGTGTAAGACAGGTGGACAACTATACTATAAATAGACAAATAAATTATAATAGATAAGTGAACAGATAATAGTATTATTTTTATAGAAAGTAATAAACAACAGCAGCCAATAATAAAAACAACTGTAGTTAACAAGTGTAAACAATGTAATACACTCCTTCCTTTTATATGCAGTAACAAAAGTCATATACAAGTCACCATTCTGGGTTAACATACTTAAAAGGTTACCATTTAGTAGTACAAATCTGTTACCATTTAACATACTCACAAATAATGACATAGTTTACAGTTCTTGAGTAAGCAGCCTTGTTAATTTCTGCACATTAATTAGTATGTAATGTAAAAAACAAAACTCAATTAAGTAATTCCATATCACATGCAATATAATACATTAACAAAACATAGCCAAGTTATTTCAAATCTGATACTGCAAAAGTGTGCTAAATTGTTACTTGAAGCACAAACCTTAACCTTTAAAAACTGCACATTGGAAAAATCTCTCTGCTAGCTGTCTATACAATCTGATGTTCTTATGACATTATAAACACATTGTGTGGCAAGAGGATTGCATGGATTACAAGAAGAAGAGACAGCCTTATTGTTTCCTATGCATTTAACAAAGCATGTAAAATGCTATAATTAACTAAAGTTTTACTGAAATGTAAAATTCATTTTATGTATGCCAGTTATAGCAGTCACCATCATGGCAATCATCAATTTTGACGGCATTATTTTTTGCAGAAATTTGAGTAACTAGAATAGCTTATCCAGGGTGTGTTAAAGAAAGAAAAAAAGGCAGACTGCTTTAAAAATAATAAACTTACCATGGGCAATGACCAATCCCACTGCATTGGGCTCAGATAGAGGCAGCATGGGTACAGGGAGTTTCTGCGACATGCTATAAGTAGCATGAATGTGGAGGCTGCACTGTTGGATAAAGCAACATCTATGTTTTTAAAGTATACTAGACAGACACTAAGCATCACAAGCACGCGTATTTTTTTTTTTTTACTTAATTTCCATTACATAGTTTGTCAACAAAAACAATGATGAACAGAAGAGTGAATGCCCAGAGATTGTAATATATAAATAGTGCCTGCATAAATTATTAACCAAGAACTAATTTAAATTTTAACTGGGCAAAGTAAAGATATTATTGGGCACTTGATACATATTGGTATCTGTCCTCAATATATGATTACTTTAAATATTCATGAATGCTCTGAGGCTAATGATCTGCGCTGGTATCCTGAAGGTTGCTGGTTCGAACCCCCGTCACTGCCAAAAGAGATCCTACTCTGCTGGGCCCTTGAGCAAGACCCTTAACCTGTAATTGCTCCAGGGGCGCTGTACAATGGCTGACCCTGCGCTCTGACCCCAAGGGGTATGCGAAAACTAACAAATTCCTAATACGAGAAATCGTATAAGACGAAATAAAGAACAAAAAAAAATACTTGGCCAGTACACCAACTGTTTCAGGATTAAGTCTTTGTGGGTAAAGTTAATCCTATCAGTCAGAAACCCTTGCCACAAAGTAAGTTACAGCTGGAGTTACTGCCATGGTGACAGCCTATCTGAGGGAATGCAAAGCATTCCTCAGCCCCATAATACTTCACACAACGAGTGCGCTTGTGGACGCTTCTGCTACGCAAGCGCTATACTGTTTATACTTGTGTGTGTATTTTACGTAAATCTGTAAGATCTGAACTAGGTGGCAGTTCGAGATATCATCACAGTGAGAAAACGTTCAACTTTGTTCTGTTGTGAATTGCCTGAAACATCCATTAAATTCCAAGGACACCTTGCCACAATATCTCTTTAAAGGATGTATTTTTAATGATTAAAACCATCAATCCAGGGATGCACCTATTCCAGCAAGCATCAGGCGCAAGGCAGAAAACAATCCCTGGACAGGGTATCAGTTCATCACAAGGAATACAAGCAAAAACATACACTAGCAACATTTTAGCATCACTAAATCCCCAAACCAGGAGCACACTGTGGAAATCCACCAGGAAAACATGCAAACTCCAGGCAGGGAACACCAGAGACACAACTCCCTACTACAAGGCAGCAACGCTACTGCTCCACCACATTGCCCCCCCACATGTGTAATTATTAACATTATTCATTATTTAAATTAACGATTTATCTGTAAAATGTAATATACATATTTTAATGCATTTAATCATGAAAGTGTTATCAAGTATAAATCTAGGTATTCTAAATGCACAAAGAGCTAAAATATCAGGCATTTAATGTGTTCTGTGTGGCAATTACTGCTTGCCACTGATGTCAGTTCAAGAGGAAGCTCCACAAGCATGTAGCAATTAACAAGTGGGTCAGTTTTAAGAAGACTTTTACGATGGTCTACTTCAATGATAAAATAAACTACAAGATAAAAGTGGACATTTCAGGATTAATGATGAAATTTCCACTTTAACCACACAAAAAAAAAAAAAAAAAAAAAGATGGCACAGTGGATGGTATGTAAGACCTTTAAAAGGTATCTTGTCATTACATTGAGGAATAAGCGACACTTGAATATAAAAGTGCCACGAATACATTTCTTTGTTGGCATTTTGCTTCACCACACCAAACCATTCATCAAACACTGAAGCATGCACATTGACCCTGTAGGATCTGCAAAGCAGCTTACTGTCACATGTAGCGAGTAAAGAGAGACTAGGACGTCACTCGATCACACTTCAGCCGCAGATTTTTTTTTTTTTAACTGGTACTGCAACTCACGCATGCATCACATTAATTTCTGAGGACGTGCCCAGAGGACGCGTCAAATTAATGCTGGGTACACATTGCAGCCATGATGCGTGCACATACACGTTCTGAGCATGAAGTATAAACCGGCCCTAACACTTCACAAACACACTGTGTAACTGAAGTGTATCACTAGTTCTGGGTTATCTGAGGTCACTTCTTTTGGTTTTAGAAAGTGAGTACATTGTTCATCAGATTTGCTTATATGTCATGTAGTATGGTAAGTGGGTGCTTCTTTCCAACTTGGTATCAGGAGACGAAAAGGCGAGGCTAATATTCTACCATTGTTTTTAGTACTAGGGTGTTGTACCATTGTTTTTAAAAAGTCAGAATGGTCTCTAACCTTTGAGCAAAGAAACATGTATTTCAAGAAACAGACCCAGAATGTTTTTACGTACTCTAATGCAAATCATTTCACATAACTGAGCAGCATCTGAGAACACTGAACAGTTTGCACAGACCATGCTACACACAATTGTGTAGAATATAAATCAGCCTTCTGCAAAAACTGCCTAAGGAGCAGGAATAGAGTTTTACCTATGGATATGCCTAAACATTGCCATATTACCTTTAACTATTTAAAAAAAAAATCATTACTTCCATTTTACAAAGTATTTTAAGACTAGCTCATACAACCCGAATTCCAAAAAAGTTGGGATGCTGCGCAAAATGTACATAAAAACAGAATGCAAATCTCATAAACCCATATTTTACTCACAATAGAACATAGAAAAGATATAAAATGTTTACACTGAGAAAATGTACCATTTTAAGAAAAGAATAAGGTCATTTTGAAATTGATGGCAGCCAACACGACTCAAAAAAGTTGGGAAAGGTCCATGTTACCACTGTGTTGCATCCCTTCTTTTAACAAGAGTCCGTGAATGTCTAGGAATTGAGGAGGCCAGTTGCCGGACTTCTGGGAGAGGAATGTTGTCCCATTCTTATTTGATACAGGATTCTAGCTGCTCGACAGTCTTGGGTGGTCTTTGTAATATTTTTTAATTTCAGGATGCACCAAATGTTTTCAGTTGGTGAAATGTCTGGACAGCAGACAGGCCAGTTCAGCATTAAGACACTTCTACTATGAAGTCATGCTGTTATAATAGATGCAGTATGCAGTTCAACATTGTCTTGTTGAAATATGTAAGGCCTTCCCTGAAAAAGACGTTGTCTAGGTTGGAACATATGTTGCTCTAAAACCTGCATATACCTTTCAGCACTGATGGTACCTTTCCAGATGTGTAAGCTGCTAATTCTATAGGCACTAATGCATTCCCATACCATCAGAGATTTAGGCTTTTGATTTGAGTGCTAATAAGCTGGACGGTCTCTCTCCTCTCTGGAGGACATGGTATCCATGTTTTCCAAAAAGAATATAAAATCTGATTAGTCTGATCACAGAACAGTTTTCCACTTTGCCTCAATCCACTTTATCTATTTAAAAATGAGCTTTGGCCTACAGGACACAGCTGCATTTCACATAAGACTTCTTCTTTGCATGATAGAGCCTTAACCTGCATTTGTGGATGGTACAGCGCATTGTGTTCACTGACAATGATTTATGGAAAGGCTCCTGAGCCCATGCAGTGATTTCCATGACAGAATCATGCCTGTTTTTAATGCAGTGCCTTATGAGGGTCCGAAGATCACGGGCATCCAATATTAATTTTCAGCCTCGTCCCTTGCACACAGAGAGATGTTTTCCAGATTCTCTGAATCGTTTAATGATATTATGTACTGTAGATGATGAAATATTCAAAGTCTTTGCAGTTTTCTGCTGAAGAACATTATTCTGAAATTGTTCCACAATTAGTAGATGCAGTTTTTTGCAGAATGGTGAACCTCTACCCATCTTTACTTCCGAGAGACTCAACCTCTCTAAGATGCTCTTTTTATACCCAATCATGTTACTGACCTGTTGCCAATTAACTTAATTAGTTGCAAAATGTTTCTCCAGCTGTTTCTATTTACTAACACTTGCTTTTCCAACCTTTTGTTGCTCCATCCCAATGTTTTTTGAGACGTGCTGCCACCATCAAATTCAAAACAAGCTAATATTTTTAATGAAATAGTAAAAATGTTTCACATTCAACATGAAATATTTTCTATGTTCTATTGTGAATAAAACATGAATTTATGAGATTTGCAAATCATTGCATTCTGTTTTTAATTACATTTTACCCAGCATCCAAACTTTTTTGGAATTGGGGCTGTACAACACAAGCTGGTAGTGAAAGTTTGGACAGCCATACAATGAATAACACAGCTTTAGTGGGTTGTGTGGAGTCAGAGTCTAGTTCAGTAACATCGGTGGCAAGAAAGAAACTAGTTCTGGACAAGATACCAATGTGTCACTCTTACTAACGATGTACACTCTAAAAAGGCCAATTTAGAAATTGTGGAGAAAAGATGAGTGCGCTGAGAAAACCTACGCTGATATGGGTGTAATATGAAAAACTTCACACAGTGACTGGGCAAGAAACTGAATCCCAGTTTGGAGAAGCAGAAGCACTAATCAGAGCAGCACCAATCCACATATTACTTACTTTAGTTAACTTGAAATATGGCAAATGTACTTTGTATTCTAAACAAAATTATACTGCTTGAATTTTTTATGGTTGCTTTTTCAAGGTTTTTCTTTGCTTATACCATTTAAATTGATAACAACACTTTCAGATACTTAACTGTTGCAACAAATAATAACACAGAATTTGACCAAAAATAAAATAACCATAGCCCTCAATGATTATGCAAAGTTTTAATTTTAACATTGGCTACACTAGTAGCATGAAAAGTAACACCTTGAATCATAATCATTGCTCTGTTGCAAAGCACATTTGCAGTGCTGCACAAATTTTTGCGAACTGTAAAAGTAAAAGCATTAATCAACCATAATATCTTCAAACTCAAAAACTACTCATTACTTACTGAAGGGGATACATCTACTCTGTCATTATAATAGCCATTCAATCCTTATTTCCCTTGACCTTTTAGTATTGGACAAAGGTATACTCATTAGCAAAAGTAAACTGGTGTACCTAGAATCATAGTCCCATTTCTTGACCTGGGTGAAATATGCGCACTCCCCCAGTCACTCATCATTCTTTCAACATCAGACAAAAGTACTTCATCAATTAATTAGTGTCACTAGATTTGCCCAGTATATGTGTATCATTATGGGACACCACCCCACTGGTACTTGCAAACTTTTACCACATTCTATAACTGACACTATTAGTTGCACCCTTCAATCATTTATTAACTGTTGTAAAGGAGGTATTTGTTATGGTCGATAAACATATGTGTGTGGTGTTCGAATTGTCACAAAATATTGAAATTATCAAACATTTGCGAAAATGCTTAAAGCACTGCTTCAATTTACAGAGTAGGAAGAACAACAGTAAACGATATAAAGCGTGATGCTGACAAAATTGAAAAATGTATTAAAATGGAAACCACTGATGATAATGTTATATTCTGCATTAATGTTAATGTTCTTCTGTACTGTAATTTTCTTTTTAAATTCTGTTATATTATGTTGTTTTGTTAATATATTGTGATGTGCAGGCAGCTTGTGATGTGCCATGGGGGAGCAGAAAGGATGAAATGTTGCAATTGATGGGATAAGGTGACTGACTAGTATAGGGAAAGCTTTCTTTTGTGGTTTTGGAGGTGTGCTAACACAGATAATGGAGTAAAGGCCGGGCACCATTTGTTACAGAACAAAGACTATGTAAAACCTACAAAATTCCAGTACCTTTGTTTTGTGTTTGCTTATTGCACTAGTTGTTACAATATTATATGAATTAATTAATTTTAATACTGTAATACATTTTGATAATATAGTTTGTAAATAAATATGACTATTCGCTAATCTACTATATATCATTTTTAAAGTAGCTGTTCTGTTATCCGTCTTTTCTCTTATCTGTCACAGCCTCGGTCCCAACCCCTGACAGATAATCGAGATTTTACTGTACATTCTTGTTGATAATGGTGCTGGAGAGTGGCAATTTGTTAAGTGTTGGTTGGACATGCTAGGAAGAATTTCATGGTCCTCTGTACACACTACTACTGCAACAATAACTATGCAAGTCTTACCTTTTCCTTGTCTTTGGCAGTTGAATCACATTGACCATTTTCTGGCTTTTGAATCGGATTCCACTCACCTCCCTGATCAAAGGTGATCACTGTCTGTACAGAGCCATCTGAAATAATATGTACAAAATAGCAGATGAAATAATATTTTAAACATTTAATTACAATTGCATTTACCCATGTTGTATGATGATGTAATGGTTAGCACTGCTGTTTCACAGCTCCACAGACCTGAGTTTGATTGTTTCTCCAGTTGCTCCTACATCCTAAAGACTAATCATGGTGCTGGTGAGTGGCAATATATTGCATGTTGCTTAGACCATGCATGAAAGAAGTTCACTGTAATATGTACATGTGACAATTATTTTATATACACCTGTAAAAACATGCAGGTAGGGTTAGCCGGCAACATTAACTTGCTCCAGTGTACTGTCCCAGGACCAAGGCAAGTTCCACATGTCTTTACATTCTGCTTATGTTACTACATAATACTCCGTTCAGTTAGCAATAATATTGGATCCCCTCTAAACATCCTCTTGGCCTTGCCACTGCTTTAATACTGTTGACTATAACACACTACAGCATAAAAAAAACACTATGGTAGACTTACTGGTATGTGCTACCATCTCTGTGGAGACATTACGTTTGCTGTGCTTACAGCTGAATGAAACTATTTACAGCCTCTCTTGTAAGCATCTCAAGGTTCACTTTTTGATTCACATATCAAAATGTTCATGCTGCCACAGAAATACCCGATTACCAGCACAGTATCATGTACCATACCTACATAAGTTTGCAAATCAGTCAAGTTCTGCTTTTTCAATAAAGCACAATTTCAGGTAAAAGCGTAACAGTTCTGCACAAACTTGAATGGGTCCGAGTTGTGGGGACTGAACCCTGCAGTAATGAAATGTAATTCGGATGGAAATATATAGGGTTTCAACTCCTGCCCTTTTTTCACCATTTGTAACACTTTTTTGCTGCACTTTGCAACACTGCAAACCTGTGTGTGCACAGGGTGCAGACCATTTTTTTTCTAATCAAATACCATGTTTATAATTGCACAGACGTTTGTGGTGTAAGCTGAGCAGACCATCAGTTGTTTGCAAAAAGTACACTTCTGCCATTATTTATTAAACAAGTAATAGAAGAGTTTGCTGCACTGCAGCTAATGTGAATAGTAGTTGTAGATATAGTAAAGTATACCAGAAAATGTTACAATGCACACTAAATAATTTAGTGACTGAGAATTGCTAAAAATGTTCAAATTAAAATAAAATGACAAGCATATGTAAAATCTGGATCAATTTTTAACTGACTGCTACCGAATTTAAACAGTAATGTTTACTTTGCTCTGCTATGCGATATCTAAAAAGAAACACAAGTTGTTACAGAATGCTACCTTACAATTTCATAATACTTTTACAACTGGTCACTTCAGTTTTGGAAACTATTTTACAATGATAACTATTTCAATGGGGTAATGATTTTAAATTTACTGCATTTTTAATCAATCCTTTCACTGAACATGTACCACTTTAAGGCATTTTCCACTTACAGGATAATTTAACGATTTAACAATGCTTGTATGCCTTTCTTAATTGCAGAATAAAGTTATCACGCCAGTCCTCCTCACTGAGAAAAACAGTTATTAACTGTGTTTTAATTTGTCACTTAACGTGCTAGTGTACACAACAGTAATAAGTAGAATGTAACTACAGTTGTAAAGGTGGTTTGTGATGGCTTTTACTGTAGAAAGATGAACACATTTTGTAAACACATTTAATCCAGTTTTGTAGCTCACAGGGAGTCTGAGCATATCCCGGCAGCATTAGGCAAAACTCAAGCCTGGATATGGTACCACTACTTTTAAATGCATGTATGCATTACAGTACACCACCTCCAACATAAGCTCATTCTGTGTCATCATTTCCACTAGTCATTAGGAGGAAAACTGAAGTGCCCAAAACAGACCCATGAAAATTCTACACCACTGCACTGCTATTCAACCACTATAGTAAGATACTTTATAAAATAATTTTGTTTCAGGTAATGAATGCAGAAAGTCTTAATAAAGTAAAAATATACTTAACACTACCAATAACATTAGATACAAAATTTCCATAGAGGCAGGCTGGCTAAAGTACCAACAAAGGTTTTACTGTAGGTGGGAATCAACTTGCCTGGCATTCTAAGAAAGATCTATATTTTATGGTTATTTCTGTTCACTTGTGGAACCATGCCAAGGACAATGAAAAAAATCTGAGCCAGAAAAATTTATGACAGTGGGCAGCAACAGCAGAACGAAGAGGTTTTGTGCAACTGGGAATTCAATGTAGGTGGGAATCACAATGCGAGATGGAGCACTGTCGCATACACCTGGTAACAAGTGAAGAGCTGTTGATCATACTGTATTAGACATAATTAACAGCATTTAGCGCTGAGTGAATACCCATTTTTATAGAAAGCAAACTTAGCCATAAAATACTCCTCTAAAGAGTAGAAATAAGGCAGAACTGACTTTTCTAGTATTTGTGCACTTGCTCCTCAAGATGTGCTGGTCACTTTTGTGACTAAACTGAAACTGTACCCTATCTTGTAAAAGACAAATCAATGAATAGTCTTTCTTGTACAACAAGAAAATGTTGTGCTGTAAGTATGCAGCATTGGTCCTGGAGTACTGCATACATTCTTTCAAACTACATAACGAGTTGCAAATAAAAAGGTAGCCAACCTGCTACCATTCGCACATCTGAATTTCTGCCACATAGAAACAATTCAAATGAATTTTTCATAAATAAAAAAAAGCAGAACTTTTATTGACAGGAACAGAATTTAAAGCTCATTTTCTCTTGAAAGTAAACAGGAAACGTGCTGATAGGAATTTGATATGATAGAGCATAAGCTGTAAATCAAATTAATGCAGATAGTTTATTAACTGCAAGAAACAGATTTTTAAACATGAAAAACATTGAACTGAAAATATATATCCACTGTAGCACTATAGGACCATAGGTTTTTTTCTTAAAAAAAGGACATAAAATGTTGATAAATAAAAATTGGAACTAGGGTAAGCCCAGCCCAGCCTAAATATTGTTTCTACTGAAATTGGTACACATTCTATTCACTTATAATTATGGGGTCTTAAAAAATAAGAATTGGAAGGCTAATGTGAATCTTACTGGGTAAAGATGTAGCAGGCTACATTTCAAAGTAAAGTAAGTGAGAACCCTTTCACTGAATTACATAAAGTTTTAATGTTCAGAATAAGAAATCATGAGACCTGGAGAAAACTAACTACCACTCTTGCTGCACATATTCTTTATAATTAATCCTCATTGACAAAACAAAAAACATTGAGACCTTATAAGTGGCTATTGAAAAATTAGATTTAGATCTAAACGTATTTAGTAATTATTGACCAATTTCAGATATACCTTTTTCTAAAGTACTAGAGAAGAAAAAAATAACATAATAGCTTCACAACTTCATCCTTGCCTTAATCACTACAACTTACTTTAAAACACTCAAGTCTTTTTTTGGCCTCAGGCATGGCATGGAAGGCTTAAAAATGCTTTTAACAAAATGAGTTAACATCCTCTGTGGCACAAAACATTGTAATTTTGCTACCACATTTAAAAGCTTTTGACACTATCATCCACGCAATTCTATTAGTCTTTTGCTGTTGTTCCCTTAGTTCTTTAATGCTATATCATTACAGTCTGAACTCAGATGTGATGTTCCTCAGAGCTTACTGTAGGGACTGTTACTGTTTTCTCTATATATAAAAAGATAAAAAATTTAAAAATGTAATTTTCACATTCACTCACATGAAAAGGAGAATCACCTATACCTATCAACCAAACATAACATTACTAAACCTTCATCTTTAATAAACTACAAACTATCAGCTTAATCTGCAAGGCCTTAATATTATTAATTACATGCAATGTATGTGTTATTGAAATGTATTTATCCTTTAATTCTCCTATTACCAGACTATTCAAGAAAGCATTTCCATATTTTGCAGAATCCAAATCACATTTTAATCTCTAGTACAATTATTACTGCACTGCTTTATTCACAGGCTCTTATAAATTGCCCATTGCATCTGATATTTTTTTTGAACAATTTACAGCAGTTGAGAACAAACATACAACAGAAACAATTTATTTTTTAAATACTTAAAATATTTTATTACTCTATAGTGTTTTTAGAAGATGTGCTAGATGCACAGTTTTTAGCTTTATTCTCTACTTATGAACATCAATTTTTCTAAGAAAACAAATGAAAAGATGTATTTCCAGCATGACTTGTTAATTTTGACAGTTCTTGTTAACTGCAATTTTTGCTGTTACTACAATATTCAAACAAACAGACTGACTTTCTTTATATAAGCAATAAGAATCTAAGTGTATACAATATGGATAAAGGGAGCACATTTTAAAATAAATAAATAAATAAGTAATACAGCGAATTTAATCCGTAATTTAATAGGGCACCCCAAAGGCAAGAACAAAGACTACTTCACGTTTATGGGCAAGACAGCATCTCTGATTTCCTTTTTCCAATCTCCTTTTCTTTTTTCAGTAGATGAATTTTATTTCCTTTTCTTTTTCTCTAATAATTAATTATTAAAAAAGTGGAATTTACTTCATCTGATCATTAACTATCTAGTTAAAAACATGTGCACTGTGTAGCTTTTTCAGAACTGTAAAACATTGAGTTACATTAAATCAACTTTTTTTTATAATTAAAACAGGACAGGTAGGAAAGGTGCGAGTGAAACCACTTAGTTAGGAATTTAACCAGGATACTTCTATGCAAAAATCTTTAAGATTTATCTATAAGAAATTTAATACGATTACCTAAAATTAGGAACTGGAGGAGAACAACTGTGTAAAACAGAAGCACTTTTCACTGACAGAAATGAAGACACCCAATTAAGAAATTATTTGAAAGGAAAAACAACCATAAATGTGTTGCCACAGAGGTGAACCTCAAGGTAATTTCTTAGGAGATCTAAAGGTTGCATATTACTTGTGCACATTCTCATAACCATTATATACTAACTCACCCTCAGCCAGAACACTTGTCATGTAAACGCCACGAAGTGATGTCACATTGGTGAAATCCGTGTCTCCACCCGTTGTAGTATACAGGTGCCTTTCCAAAGACTTGGAATATATAATTCCACGGTCATCAGAAACAAATATTGTTCCAAAACCTGTATCTATTTGAAAATAGACAAGAAACACATAAAATGAGAAAACAATATTTATTTTTGTGCCTTTTCTCAACATACAATATTATGAAACATCAAACCTTCTTTAATAAACACTTGACTATTGCTTAAAGTCATCCTTAAATTTTAAAACGTCTTCTATTTGTTTAGTAATAATAATAAAAAAAGTTAACTCTTTAACCCATTTGTGCATAACTGGAATACCAGGAGATATCACAGGAAGATTTTGTCATATTCTATAAATGTTAAAGCACTTGAATCAATATATAGGGAATGAGAAATAAGTATATTAGAAGCAGTGTTTAGATCAGATATAAACATGTTACACCCAATGTGCTTTTGGATTAAACTCGAGCTTATTCATTATGTTCTCAACCACATCAATTATGCTTAAATAAATCAAACGTAAGATACAATGTTCGTTTACTATTACATCTCAACCAACTGGCTACCCCTATATGTGAATTCCATAATAACAAGGATTTAAAACAACATTGTCTAGGTCACCCAAAATACAATTTTTCAAAGTGAATTCTTGCCTTAACAAATGCACATGGATAAGAGTAGTCCACATTTTTTTCAGCCCAGTTAACTACTTTTTCTTCACTATTTACAAGAACCTCCAAGTTTTTACAATGTAATGCAATTCAAGGATCTGTAGCATGAAGCAAAACAGGTATTGCATTTCGGCTGCCATTCTAAACATCAAATCACTTAATAGTGTAACTTAATAGTGTAAGATAGGAGAAGCCAAATTGATTAATAAGTAAAAGATGTATTTCATGTTAAAATAAATTTCAACTACACTTTCTCTTCTTGTGCACTGTCACATATTCCATTGTGTTAAAGAGGCAGCAGCTGTAGTTTAATGTGGCTATGGTTTTAAACAGCCAACACAGGCAGCTCCATGGATGTTACTTCAGGTGGTTAAATATAAAATTACCACTCTCTGCTTACACAAAGTTTGCATTTTTGATCTAAAGGCACTAAAGAAGAAATGTACAACTGCAAACATTAAATACTGCCATGCTGTATTTACCAATTCATTTTGTGAACATTTTCAGCTATACTGTATGTCACTTTAACCAGAATAAGATTCATAGCTAGCACACCTTTAATGAAGTTTAGTGTGCTCTCAAAGACAAGCAGATTAAGTGGGTTGACTGTTCAAATGTGTCTACGTGCCTGCAATGAACAAGTACCCTGTCAAGCTCTTGATCCTGTCTTATACCAAATGTTGCCAAGATGGGCTCCAGCTGCCATATAAAAAAAAAAAAAAAAAAAAAGATTTTAAATGCACATGGTGCCAAAGCGATTACATATTACAATATTTTAGCAAAATATGTTTTCTTGACATGCTGACAGTTGTTAAATGAGATCTGGTGTATAAGATATATTATAAACTCTGCTTCATTTGTTAAAAAACAAAAATTATGATACGTACTTCTAGTACTAAACTACTGTAATTTAAAAGAGTCCAAGGCAAGACAAGATTACTGGCATTGCTGTAAACTGTAAATTGAGTATGTATAGCTTTGTACGTTGTAAATTAGTGAAGGTGTTTGGTTATATGATTTTCACTCTGTTTAAAGAGCTCTATTATTCTGATACCGAGTTACATTACTAAACAACAGACGGCCATGTTTAAAATAATGAAAAACGGAATAGCTCAATTTCAATCTGTAGATTCCACTCACCCATGGACATATGTCAACATAAAGAAGTTACTAGAAGTTTCAAATTTTGGGTTAGCTATTTCTTTAAGGGTTTCTTTAAAATATACTCATGTTATACTCTGACTCAACCTCTCAACAGCTGTTTAAGAAAATGGGGAACAATGGTAAAGGTACAAATTATTTATTTAAATAAATCCTTTCGGTTTATTGCCTGATAAGATGTAATGCCATGCACATGATTCTTGAGAAGACAGAATAGGTTTAAAGCATTCCAAAAGTAATTCAACCAAACAAGTAGTCTTGATGAAAATGGCAGTCATCTACTTGCTATAAAAGCTTCCTCATGATCTACTGATTGTCTTCCAAATTAAAAACCATTCTGGTGCATCATTTTCTGTGAAACTGGCATAACCTTTAACCAGCTCCAGTAAGTTTAGAAATTGTAAATAAAACAGCATAAAATACAAAAAAATGTTAATTTCTGCACTTAAAAAAATATTCTGAACAAAGTTGCCACATCTGTAAAGTAAAGGATAGCATGTTAAGGAATACCCAGAAAGAAAGGTGCCACAATTTTTTTTTTTTTTTTTTTGGAACTTGTATTTACTTTGCTATGCACACTCACATGTTCTGAAGACCATGGAAGTAATACCAAGGTAACTTGTTGTTTTTGCAGAAAAAAAATAAAGGCTTGAACTGCTATAAGAATTGAGGGATACAATGGCTATCAGAGGATAACTAGTACCAAAAAATAAAGTTTATATTCAAGGCGTGAAGACCACAGTTCCAGTCATGAATATCTGTAGTTGTTTTGCAAAAACAGTACAGGACTTTTGATTTGGTTATTACAAATCCTATTTATAAAAAGGCGCCAAGTGTGTCCTAAATGAAATATGTTAAAGAATTATTTTACGGTATTCTCTAGCCAGAGCTAAACTAACTAAAATTAAATATCTTCAAAAAACACAGCTTCAAACAATTAACATTAAGCTCTGTGACTTGTAAATGAGTTAAAGTGATAACTTATAACTTTTACAATAGAACAAATGAAACAATATGGTAATCACATATTGTGATTAAAATATTTAATGCAACACTCACCCCCTTGTTCATCCACATGCATGAAGACCATGTCATCATTCGCTGCCAGGATTGAATAGAATTGTTCATGCCCAACAGGGGGAAGTTGAGCCATATTCCATGTCTCTCCTTGGTTCACAGATACATGGATCCTTCTCATGGTGCCCTGTTTTGGTTTTTTTTTGTTTTTTTTTTAAAAAAAAGGCAATTCTTTCATTAAATTCTGTGCTGTTATCCATGAGTATGACTTGGACTCAGAATTCTAAATTCTTTTATTTCAGATACACTTGAGGCAGATTTAGGGTGGTATATAATGACCTGCTCTATATTGTTAAGCCTGAAAAACTCTTGGGAAAGTATTATGCTGCCAACCAGCAAATGAAATAAAATTATGTTGCAAAAAATCTTGAATATTCCTATTCATTCTACCACTTCATGGCAAGTCATCAATATCCATGAGTGGGGCAGACCCTCCAACCAAAAACACAAATGCTATAAAGCCAGTTTCAAAACAAACTGAATAATTGTATGAATCGAGCGATAGTGATGATAATGTGAATTGGTCACCAGACATTGACATGGATAGTGATACTGCAATGTTTTTGGCTTGGTTACAGGGCTCATTTTTATTAACCTTTTTATCAGCTTCTACTAGTAAGGTTCACAGTTGTAAAAGTGTGAAAAGACAGACCAGTAGGCCAACATGCTTCCACAGTGATATAACAGATAAACCTCTTGTAAATAAAAGTATTTTATATTTGCTCACTCAGGACCCTAAGCACACAAGTCGTTCTACCAAGGAATGGTTAAAGAAGAGTAAAGTTAATGTTTTGGAATGGCCAAGTCAAAGTCCTGACCTTAATCCAATCGAAATGTTGTGGAAGGATCTGAAGCGAGTAGTTAATGTGAGAAAATCCACCAACATCCCAGAGTTGAAGCTGTTCTGTACGGAGGAATGGGCTAAAATTCCTCCAAGCCGGTGTGCAGGACTGCTCAACAGTTACCGGAAACATTTAGTTGCAGTTATTGCTGCAAAGGGGAGGGTCACACCAGATACTGAAAGCAAAGGTTCACATACTTTTGCCACTCACAAATATGTAATATTCGATCATTTTCCTCAAAAAATAATCAAGTATAATATTTTTGTCTCATTTGTTTAACTGGTTTCTCTTTATCTACTTATAGGACTTGAGTGAAAATCTGATGATGTTTTAGGTCATATTTATGCAGAAATATAGAAAATTCTAAAGGGTTCACAAACTTTCAAGCACAACTGTATTTCAGTACAAAATAATTTATTCAAATTCTTAGCATTACTGTTTTCTGGTGTTGCTTTACACTATAAATACATTAAATATTAAAACAAAGGATTGCAATGCGTGCTTACCACTCCAGTCATTACAGATGCAAAAACAAAACGTCCTCCAAGGCCAAAAGAGTAGATCTTATCTCCAACTGTCTTGAAAGATTCCCCAAAGTCGGAGGTTTTTTTTAAAATCAACATGCCTCGGTCAACTGGGAAGATTCAAAAACAGTTTATAAATAACAGCTTGATTGAAACTTGATGGTGACATTAAATTACAGTAACATGTATCATTTTTTTCTGTTTAAATCAAGTGACTATTAACACTAATCCACCTTCACCACTCTTTGTTTTGACATGTAAAGACAAGAGACAGCCATATGTATTTGAAGTATGGATTATAACTTCGTTACACTGAAAAATAAAACAATTTCTGTGCCATATCTCGCATTCATTTTGGTGAATATTTCTTTATGCTTTACTGTTAATTATACCAAATGAAACACAGAATGAACGCAAGTTCCCTCAATACTCCATATACAAAGCACTCTTATTTTTCTACTGAATGACCAAGCTACAGTAAGAATACACTTGAACCAGCATCTCAAATACTATCTACATGATAACTGGACAAAGGGTGTGGAAGTTACAAAGTGATACTCTAAATATGTTAGTTAAGGCAATTTATGCCCCTACTCCAGTATTAAGAAAAATAATTTTATCAGAAGTAGAAGATGATATTTCTAGAGAGAACTAAACGACAAGGCTTATGGCAAAATACAAAAGAAAGGTTTTTAAATTGATAACTGTATGCCATTTAATAGGATTTTTTCTTTATAATATATACAGGACATACAGTCATTCTTTGATATAAATCATTAATATCATCAAAAATGAAAAAACTGAAGGCTAAAATTTTTCAATAAAATTAAAGTAGCTTTAGAATGTTGACTGAGCATTTTTTCATATTATGCGCTATTTAGGCAATGTCATTTGTTGAAAGTTTTGGAAATTTAGAATTCTACCACTTTTCATTCAGTACATGGGTTTCTCCCAATGCACACTTTACTTAAGAAGTAATTAAATTGGCCATCTTAAGTATGCCTTAACGTTTGTTGATTAGCTGATGGTTAATCTCAAAGAGCCAAATATGTGGATGGCTATCAATCTCGACAGATTCTTGATTTAGTTTTAATCCTGATTTAAAAAAAAAAAATAATAATAATAATAAATAAATAATAATAATAAAAAAAAAAAAACTCACACTGTCACCTACTACACTTGGGTCCCAATCCAAGTGGTTTGGCATGTGGTGGGTGTGGCAACGTGCTATCAGTGCATGTTCCCAACCTTGGCTAATTTAGTATACATTTTTATGCTATCTTGCTTTAAAATACACACTTTAACAGAAATGTTTTAAATGAAAAAAGACTATCCAGAGTTGTATTCTATTTGGCTCCTGAAAGGTTGGATAATGGATGGATGGATGGATATTACCAAGATAAACTCTGGCTCATTGCAACCCTGAACTGAATTAGATGGTTTCAAAATGGATCTGTGTTATAAAAAAACACACTAATAAATAGGATTGCAGTTGCCACAGACTTGCTATTATCCATTGATTCAGCTTTTACTAAGTGGGGAGATTGAAATGTGGCCATCAAAAAATATTTGTTTTAATATATGTAATTTTAACATGTATTATCATAAATTAAAGTTATAGAAGACCTATAACATCACTGATCTTGGCAAAACTTATTTGCACAATTCTTATTAACCTAATGTTTGAATGTTTTATGTGATTTAGTTACTTTAATGCAAGAAACGACAATAGATTTCTGGTCTAGTAACAAGTAGCGTTTACATGAATATTTTTCTAAAATACGATGCAAAACAATATTCTATCAATAAGTTGCTGATGCAAAAAATAAAGGGCATTTCCTTATAATAGAACACAAGATTGTCAGTCTTACTGCATTACAGTTAATAAAAATGGAAAGGAAACCTACATGAAAATCAAAGAACAGTCAAAAGTCAAATACCTTTGAGTGTGCATACAGTAAGAATACGGTAACAGTTAAAGAGAATTAAGTACTCTATTTGGAGATAACACAAAGTCTATAAAAAGCAATGGGTTAATTCAGTTAGAAATGTTATTTATTTTTTTTTTTACTGTTTAAAATTTTATGAGACTATTAAAGGTACTTACTGCATGAGCCATTAGGATTAGTAGTGAAGAAGATTGTATGGTCCAAATCCCTAAAGAGGAAAAACAGAGTTTTTACAATATTTTTACCATCCTTTCATGGGTTATATATTGTGAATAAGTTGTAATGGTCTAGTCTTACCATTTTGCAAGGCAGACTACATCATGAATCTTCTTCCATGTTTCCCCAAAATTCAATGAAATCCAAAGATCATACTAGTTTAAAAAATACACAGTAACAGTTTAATCATACTGAAAATAAATTTACAATGGCACAAAGCAATCTAGCTATTATAATCCTTGCTCAGCCCTATGACATTTCAATGCCAAAAATGTGAATAAATCTATAGAATGAAAACCGAAGGATCATTACATTAAACTGGGACCATTATTCTTTACCTAAAATTTCATGAGTATTTAAAGTGAAATTGTACTCCATATAAGACTCTACCATAGGTGGACTTTCCCTCGAGAATATGGATAGAAAACAAAAATACACCAGTGGCCATATTATTATGTACATGAATCCAAATAGCCTGCTCCTGAAAAAAGCCAATCATATGGCTGTAACTCAATATATACAGTTTGATGAAGCTGACGTCACAATGTGTAAGTTCAACTTGTAGAGTAAGTATGTCAGATTTGCATGTCTGAAATTACTGATCTCGTCACTAAATCATGCCTATTTACCAAACTGAAATTTGTTGGGCTGGGCATGCCACATTCACTGACTGCATGCAGACTTTTTTGTGGTGAACGATACCATGCTGCCTTACAGAGCTTGTGCTATATGTAGGGTTAACAGGTATGGGGAGCTATTCTATTTGTGAGGTTCAAAGCCGCTGTTTTATATATTCCTTATTGCTGTATTATATGCATTGTACTTCCAGCAGAGCATTCATTGGTTGTCAGCTCTCACGCACAGATGTCTGCTCCTACAACTAAAGACAAAAATAAAACAGATGTATTCTTGTTGGAGTAAGTAATGGACTAGTTAAAGTTTATTATTATTAGGCATGTCTCTTTGTGCAACAAACTTCATAAAGAGTGTGCCACCAACCACCTCCAACTGAATAAGATTACGTAAATGAAGGCTACAACTAAAAATCACTGAAAAAGTCAGGTAAAGTGACAAGTCCTACACAGCCACTGTCAACAAGTTCAGATGTTGTTTGAGCAAAATACAAGATGCATGATACAAACACAAAAGCTGTCCTCATAGGATTTTCTTGCATTACAGTCTTTGGAGTTTATAGAAAATGGACAGACAAACATCCAGTGACAGTAAGGTCTATGGGTGAAAATACATTGGTAATGAGAAAGGTCAGAGTTAGAAGAAAGATCAGAAATACTTAATAAAAACTCTCCTGTAACATATTGGATAATGAAATGGATGGGCTATGACAATGCCAGGTTCCACACCCGTCAGGTAATAACAAAGATGTGGCAACAGTGGGCACATGATCACCATAACTGTACAACTGAGGATGCAAATAATTTTATCTGAACTGACAAATTTTAGTTTCTGCTGCAAAACACAAAGACGGACAGTAGGATCTGGAGACTCGTCAGAATTATCTGCTTTCCAAAAAAAAAAAAGTTTGAATTGCAATCATGAGCAATACAGTACAAAGTAAAGGTAGTTTTATATAATTAAGTACACAAAAATAATCTTACTTTTATGCTTAAAACTAACAAATGACTCGCATTTCTTGGATTGTAGGTAACTTGTGTCAAAGGATGGAATGGGAGATCAGTCTGGGTGAAATTGTACCCAAAATTCAGTGATCGAAATATCCTCCCACCTGGGCTTCCACCCGATACTTCTCCTGTAAGAATCACCTGAGGGGAAAAAAAGCATTATCCATTAGTCTTACTCAGGGGTCCTCAATCATGATCCTGGAGGGCCGCAGTGGCTGCAGGTTTTTGCTCCAACCCAGTTGCTTAAGAAGCGCTTATTGCTCAAGTAACACTTCTGCTTCACTTTAGTTGTCTCGCTCGTTAAGATTTTGAATCCTTAAGTGCTTATTTTAGTTTTAAACAGCTGTATTCTTGGTTTTTAATTGCTCCTAATTAGCAATAAGATGCAAATGACAAAAGAAACCAGCATTTCTCCATTTAGCTTGTTTCCACTGACACCTGTGTGTATTTATCATGCACTATTGAGTTTAATTAAATACTTGGAAGGAAAGTGAAGAGAAAAAAGTGAAGGACTGAGAATTACTTATCCATTTTAGCCTTCAAATCATTTGGATGATATCCTTAGAAAGGGGAAGAAAATCTAGGATATGAGAATTACCTGACATAGCAGAGTTAAAGAACTAACAAGCCATGAAATTAAATTATTGGCAAGAATTGCTTTCCAATTAAACAACCAGGTTTGAACAAAAACCTGCAGCCACTGCGGCACTCCAGGACTGCGATTGAGGTCCCCTGGTCTTACTGATAAAAAGCGAAAGAAAGAAAGAAAGAAAGAAAGAAAGAAAGAAAGAAAGAAAGAAAGAAAGAAAGAAAGAAAGAAAGAAAGAAAGAAAGAAAGAAAGAAAGAAAGAAAGAAAGAAAGAAAGAAAGAAAGAAAGAAAGAAAGAAAGAAAGAAAGAAAGAAAGAAAGAAAGAAAGATAGATAGATAGATAGATAGATAGATAGATAGATAGATAGATAGATAGATAGATAGATAGATAGATAGATAGATACTTTATTAATCCCGATGGGAAATTCACATTCTTCAGCAGCAGCATACTGATACAATAAATAATATTAAATTAAAGAATGATAATAATACAGGTGAAAAAAACAGACAATAACTATGTATAATGTTAAATATTAACGTTTACCCCCCCTGGTGGAATTAAAGAGTCGCATAGTTTGGGGGAGGAACGATCTCCTCAATCTGTCTGTGGAGCAGGACAGTGACGGCAGCATTAAGAGGAAAGACGCCTCACGCCTGGACAAACTGGTGAGGAAGGCAGGCTCTATTGTTGGCATGGAGCTGGACAGTTTAACATCTGTGGCAGAGCGAAGGGCGCTCAGCAGGCTCCTATCAATTATGGAGAATCCACTGCATCCACTAAATAATGTCATCACTGTAAAGCAATCATTTGAAAGACACATGCGACACTGAACATAAATCAAGTGGAGTCATAAAATATGAATTTGTTACCATTGCTGCACAGATCACTAGAATAAAAGAAAAACCATAAATAAGCTTGTATATTTTTCAATCTAGTACTTATGGAACTGACTCTTGGTAGTGACAGAAAATGAAATTGCAAAAAAATAAGAAGCCAAAAGGATTCCTGTGCTACGATAATCTCACTAATATTGTACACAATGACCCTTTTAAGTTGGAACACTGCTTTTACAAATAAGAGAAGCCAGTTAAAGTGGTTTTGTATAAGATGCTGTTCAGGACATAAATCACTCTTATCGGTACATATACCCCATACATTTATTGAAATGCTGAAATCGTACCACTGAAAAATGCATATGAAGCACATACATACTATAGTGAAACATAAGCTTTTTAATGAAAAGGTTACACCGTCTATTTAAGCACAGTCTATATGAAATACATATGTCTCGAAATGAAAGACATGCATTCCACAATTAAACACTGTGACTGCTTGCTGAACCATGTATTTATTCATATTGAATGTCAGCAGAGTATAATTAAATAAACACAATTGTAGAGAAATGTATTGCTTAGTTCCTGCCTTGCGACCGATACTGCTGGCTGGAACGAGTTACAACACCCCCAATGTCATGACCATGAATTGGGTTAATCTGAAAAATTATGCTGTTGACCGTCTACTTTTCTTCTCCAGTAGCCATTTATGCACTAGGAGTCCCACTGGCAGGATACAACCATATTTCAAAGTAATTTGTGTATGTTGTAGGGGTGTAAAAAAAATATCAACACACTTGAGTATTGCAATATTATGTTTTTTTGATATTGCATCGATTCTCAAAAACACTGAATGTAAACTAGTAATTAAAAATCGATACCAAGATTCAAGGCACACAGTGGTTCATTTTGCATTGCGTTTAAACCCCCAAATTTGGTCTCGTCCGTTATAGGTGATAGACGTCTGAAGCAGAGCTCCGCTAGCAGCGGCTTTATTTTCCCATGTATTTCATATTATTTAGAGGTATCCTGTATTTAACCCAACCAAGGAACTTCCACTACAATATACAAGCATGAGCAACAAGAAGAAAAGTCAGAAAGAACCGGAAAAGAAACTTAAAGCTGCATCAAAATCTGGACAGACATCCGGCCCGAGTATGAGGTATGGCCTCTTGGAGACTGACCTGGAACAGGCAGGCGAATGCGCAGATTTCCTAGGACCCTGCTCCATTGCATCGTCTCCAGTCGAGAGTGAAAATGGGAGCGAAGGTGCAAGTGATACAGGTCGCGATGGATCGCCGATTTCTGAGGATCATTTGAGACTAGAAAAGGCTCTGCAGGACGTGCTCTCATCTACCCATCGCGAGCCCGCAGCACCTGCTGTAACAGGAGCTGCAATTCCACCCACAGAGCATGAAAGCTGAAGCGAACTGTCCGAATTGAAAGAGATGATCGCTACACTGGCCACTGCCATGGCTATGGCCATAAATGAGCTTAAGAAGGACAACAAGAATGAGCTTAAGAAGTCTAACATTGAGTTTAAGAGCAAGCTTAATAAGGGTAACAAAGACCGGGAAACGCGTCTATTTAAACGTTTAGACGTGACCTTTAAAAGCATGATGGAGAAATTAAAGGAACACATCGAAGAAAATAGATCCAAACTGAAAAAACTTGCCGACCAGATAAATGACGTTACAGATCAGCTGGACGACGTTAAGCAGGCACTCACGGCTCGAGTTGAAACAGCGGAACAATTGGCATCTACCGCCGATGGAAAAGCTAAAGCTGCCGATTACGCATGCAAAAAACTCGGAGACAGACTTGCGGCCCTGGAAGATGGGTGCAGAAGAAATAATATAAGAATTGAGGGCATACCTGAGAAATGAGAAAGCTCAAACCCAGTGAAATTTGCAGTAGAATTACTCTCTAAAATAATTGGAGATGATTTTAAATTCGACACTGAGATAGCAGCAGCCTATCACATATACAGATCAAGCACCTTTAAACCTAGGTCTTTTATTGTCCGCTTCGAGCGACTACGATGTAAGCTTGATGTGATGACTTCTCAGACACAAGCAAGAAATTATATTTGAAAATAATCTTTTTCGCATTTTCCCCGACTTCTCACCATTAACAGCTGCAAAACGCGCAGCCTACTTTAACATTAAAAAGTTGGTACAGAAAGCCGATATCAAAAACAGCCTCTTGTATCCCGCCAAACTGAAAGAAGAAGTTCAAGACCAATATTATGTATTTTCAAGCAATGAGGAAGCTGAAAAGGAACTAAAGAAGCTGTTTCCGACACTCTTTTGAAAGTTAATAAGGAGCCGTATTCTGTCATGGCATGGGAAGGACCTATCATTTGCTGTCGGATCCACTTTAAAAGAGACTGGTATTATAATTATACATCCTTTTCTTTACTTGGACACTATATGTTTATGTCTTAATTACAGTTATAGACGCGAGTGTGTAGAAGTGTGGAAGTAATTAAAGTAGGGGTTTTTTTTTTTTCTTTCTTTTTTTTTTTTTATTTTACTACCTTAAAGTAGACTGTTTAACATCATACCCTTGGTTTATTGCTATTTCTACTATTGCATTAGGATTTACTATGTTTATCCTAGACCACTTTTCAAAATCATTCCCAGGGTTCATTATTTTATTATCTTAATATCTTAAAATTGCTGAAGATTATTTTAAGCTTAAAGACTGTTAATGATTATATTTTTTGCAGATAGTATTTAGACTTCAGCTGCAATAGACATCTCTACTTTGTTTTAATTCTCAAAAGCCGCTGCAGGGTGGGGTTTGTTTTGTTTCGGACATGCTTTGTCTCTTTGTATGTCAGAGGACTGGGACATTGCTAAGTGGGATCAAGCCTCATGCGGGGAGGCAAAGTGGGGGGGTGGGGGGATAAAGGGGGGAGAGAAGGCTATATCTAACCCATTCTTCTAATCCTTATAACTATAAATATCAACGCAACAATAGGCTATATGGCAATAACTCATGGGGAATTTTGAAATTAAGATTAAAACTGCCTCACTACCAGTTAAGACTATAAAATGACATCAAAAACGCAGAATCAATGTCTCCATGATGGGATAGTTAACTTTGTGAGCTGGAATGTTAAAGGCCTGAATCACGAATTAAAGAGAAAGAAAGTATGCTCTCACCTAACAGGCTTAAACGCTAAAAGAGTATTTATACAGGAGACCCACTTACTAAGCAAGGATCAGTTCAGACTACAAAAAGACTGGACTGGCCAAATGTTCCATTATAGCTTTATAAAGAAAACTAGAGGTGTGAGAATTCTCATACACAGCACAGTCCCATTTGTAGCATCAGATGTAGTATTGGATCTTGAAGGGAGATATGTGATGGTCATGGGCAACTTATTTAACAGTAAAATGATTTTGATAAATGTTTATGCACCCAATGTCGATGATAAGGAATTCATGCAAAATCTATTTGCATCCATTCCCAATGTGAACTCTCATAAAATTATAATGGCTGGGGACTTTAATTGTGTTTTAAATCCACTCTTAGATAGGACTCCTGTGACAGGGGGGACGACATCTAACACTGCAAAGACAATTACACAGTTTTTAACTGACCACAACTTATCAGACCCCTGGAGGTTTCTTAACCCAAAATCAAGAACATATTCGTTCTACTCACCAGTGCTTCATAGCTACTCAAGAATTGATTATTTTTTTATAGATAATAATTTCCTGCCTACGATCAAATCGTGCAAATATGACACAATTGTTATCTCCGACCATGCCCCTCTAGTCTTGGAGCTAAAATCATTAAGCCCCTCACACTCACCTCGCAGATGGCGTCTTAACCCTCTTCTATTAGCAGACGAGAACTGCACAGAATTTATATCCAAACAAATCAGCTTCTTCCTAGAGACAAACACGCCCACAGAGGTTGTTTCTGCAGGAACACTCTGGGAAACTCTAAAGGCCTTCTTAAGAGGACAGATTATTTCATATTTTTCCCACAGAAATAAATTAGAAACCAAGAAAGTGTCAGAGCTAAGAAGCGAAATTACTAGAATAGATGAAGAACAAGCCAGGCGTCAAAGTGAAGCTCTTCACAGGAAAAGGCAGGCCCTGCATACAGAACTCAACATCTTGACAACTAAAGAAACTGAACAACTTATTTATAAGTCGAGACATCATTACTATGAACACAGAGAAAAAGCTAAGCTTTTAGCTCAACAAATTCACAAACAAGAAGTTCGCAATGCAATACCAGTAATCAACACGAATGGAGAAGAAATCATTGACCATAAAAATATAATGCACACATTTAGAGATTATTATAAATCCTTATATTCTACCGAGTTCAAAGAAGACAACACACAATCTAATGCATTTCTAGATACATTACAGACACCACAAATAGATGCTTTAAGTGCTAAGGAACTGGATAAACCTCTGACGCTATCAGAATTACTAGATGCTATAAAGTCACTTCAAGGCGGGGAAAGCAGCAGGCCCTGATGGTTACCCCGTAGAATTTTATAAGAAATTCTCCACTCAGCTAGCTCCGCTCTTATTGGCAACATTTACAGAAGCTAGAGACAACCAAATACTACCTCAAACTTTTTGTCAAGCATTAATCACCGTCTTTCCTAAACAAATTAAAGACTTGTTACAATGTGCATCATACAGACCAATTTCACTCCTGAATAATGATGTTAAGATACTCTCAAAAATTCTAGCTAGAAGGATGGAGAAAGTGCTGCCCTCGGTAATATCACAGGATCAAACTGGATTTATTAAAGGCCGACACTTATCTTCCAATCTCTGACGCCTGTTTAAGGTAATATATTCACCAGCAAAGTCAAACACCCCAGAGATATTACTAACATTAGATGCAGAAAAAGCATTTGATATGATTGAATGGAACTACCTTCTCACTGCATTGGAGAAATTTGGGTTTGGCCCGAATATTTGTGCATGGATCAAATTACTATATACCAATCCAGAATCTTCAGTTTGTATTAACAGCATTTGTTCAGACTACTTTAAGCTAGAACGTGGCACCAGACAAGGATGTCCCTTGTCACCACTGCTGTTTGCAATCGCCATTGAACCACCGGCGGTTCACTGTCGAAATCTTATCAGATAAAGGGGATTATCAGAGAAGGACTGGAACAGAAAATTTTCTCTATATGCAGATGATATGGTTTTATAAATATCAGACCCAGAAAACACTGTGCCTGCAGTTTTAACAGCACTCACAGAATTTCCAAAGATATCTGGTCTCAGAATTAATCTGAATAAAAGTATACTCTTTCCAGTGAATTCACAAGCGTATAATATTAGATTGGACACCCTACCTTTTACCATAGCAGATCAGTTTAAATACCTAGGGGTAAATATCACAAGTAAACAAAGCTCTTTATCAACAAAATTTTGCCGTCTGTATGGAAAAAATTAAGCAAGACTTGCATCGATGGTCAACCCTTCATCTCACTCTAGCCGGAAGAATTAAAGTTGTTAAGATGAATATCCTTCCTAAACTTCTCTTTTTATTTCAAAACATTCCAATATATATAAATAAATCGTTTTTTAAGCAATTAGACTCAACAATAACCTTATAACTCAAAACACCCACATATCCGAAGAGCGACCCTACATAGACCTCAGGCAGAAGGTGGCATGGCTTTACCTAATTTCCAGTTTTATTACTGGGCAGCAAACATACAAGCTATAAAAACAAATAAATGAACAAATAAATGAACATACACAAGCCTGGTCCGCAATAGAAGTAAAATCCTGTAGTACTTCTTTATACTCCCTGCTCTGCACTCCAATAAATGCAAGTTGTCTCAAATATACTAATAACCCAATTGTGCTTTACTCATTCAGAATATGGAACCAACTTAGAAAGCATTTTAAGATGGAGAATCTTTTATCTGTGGCACCTCTGCAAGAGAGCCACCTCTTTCAACCCTCACAAACATATTCAGTTTTTAAAATCTGGAAAAGATTTGGGATTAAAATGCTCAGAGATCTTTATATAGACAACATATTTGCATCCTCTGAACAATTACGTTCCAAATTCAACCTCCCAGCTACACATTTCTTTCACTATCTTCAAATTAGAAACTTTGTTAAACAGAAATTGCCGATTTTCCTCACCTCATACCCTCCACCATGCTGGAAAAAATACTGCTCATTTTCAAGGAATTAGACACCATTTCCGCATTATATAAAATCTTATTAGAGTCCCTACCTTTCAAAGATCCAAGAGGACATTGGGAAAAAGATCTCTTAGTCAATATATCAGAAAAGGAGTGGAAGGTAGCAATGCAGAGAATTAACTCGAGCTCCATATGCGCAAAGCATAGAATTATTCAACTCAAAATTATATATCAAGCTCATCTGTCTCGCTTAAAACTGTCCAAAATGTTTCCACGGCAAGATCCAACCTGCGAACGCTGTAACCAAGCTCCTGCCTCACTGGCTCACATGTTTTGGGCCTGCACCAAATTAACATCATTTTGGACCAAAGTGCCTTTCAGACAGCCTTGGGGTCACAATCCCTCTTAACCCATTAACTGCTGTGTTCATGTTTCTTCCAGACAGACTTGAAGTGGAGAAGGACAAACGGTGATTGCATTCACTACACTTTTGGCATGCAGACTTATTTTGTTACATTGGAAGAATCCTAACTCTCCTCTAATAAGTCAGTGGGAAACCGATATTTTATATTATTTGAAATTGGAAAAAATCAAATTCTCAGTTAGAGGATCCGTACAGAATTTTTTCAAAACCTGGCAGGATCTAATCAATAATATTTTAGAATAAGAGAAATAATTATCACCGCATCTATTTCCCTTCTCCATTTTTTTTTTATTTACCTATATATATTTCTACCTTTTTTTTTTTTTGTTTATTTTTGCCCTATTAAAAAGCCTTAAGCAATTCTCCTTTGGCTAAGCTCTCCTTCTCAAGGGTGGGGTCTGATTTGTCTTCAATTCTTTTTTGTTATAAATTAATCTATATGTATGGAATGATTACAATAAAATTAATAAAATAAAATAAAAAAATGAACCCCCAAATACAAGATAGCAGTGTTGTAATCTATCTTCAACTAATGTAACAATGTAAACTGAGACAAGAAGTAGCATAAGAGCTGACGTATGCAGGCTTTCAATACTCTGGCACATGCGGATCTGGCAGACAACGTGGATCAGGCAGTGGCAAACCGAGCTGACTAGTAAAGCTACAACATGGCTAAATCCAGAGGAGTTAGACTGGCTCCCACGGTGTACAGAGGGGAAGTGTGGGCTCATTTTGGCTTTCACAATAAAGGAAGCACTAAGAAACCATCTTGCCAACTGCAAAATGTATCTTGCCAAAAATCAAATATTCGGGGAACACAACGAATCTGAGAGTACACTTCACAAGACACTTTTCTGATATACAGCTAAAGGAGCAACAAATGTTAAACATTAAATGAGTGGATCCCTCTCAACTCACTATGGAACAAGTTCACACACTGAAGTTAGCACCAACCTCAACCTGTGCAAACTAAATAACTCAGTCAATATTCCATTTCATTTTCAAAGATATACACCCTATCAGTGTTGCAGAGAATGAAGGCTTCCAAAATATGGTGAATACAATGGAGTCTCGTTACCCCATTCCCTCTCGACTACACATTACTGACATCACTATCCTAAGTTGTATGAGGAGGTAAAAACGAGGGTACTAGATTCTCTCAGATCACCTGGACATGAAAGGCCAATGAATCGTACATAATAACAGCACATCACATAATGGATGAGTGGAAGCTGGACTCGTATCTATACTAATAAAAGGCAAAGCCCTCACTCACTCACTCACTCACTCATCACTAATTCTCCAACTTCCCGTGTAGGTAGAAGGCTGAAATTTGGCAGGCTCATTCCTTACAGCTTACTTACAAAAGTTAGGCAGGTTTCATTTCAAAATTCAAAGCGTAACGGTCATAACTGGAACCTCTTTTTTGTCCATATACAGTAATGGACGGCAGCTCGCTGGCGGTGGTAGGCGGGGTTGCGTATCGCGTCATCATGCCTCACGCGTAATCACGTGAACTGACTGTGAAGGAGAAAGGACGGCCTTATATGGCGTTCGTTTATAAAACAGCGGACAGGCTGTGTAAAGTCAGTTTCACAAAAAAACAGATCCTTAACAAATTGTTATTGGTATATTTTCCCTCAGTTTAAAAAGGTTTTCTTTTCTTCTTAATAAAAATTTAAAAGCAGAACTTCGCCGCTGCAAAGCGCACCTGACTTTATTGAAAAGAAACGAAACTTGCAGCGCCGCCGCTATTCTATGACACTTGCCTAACGCCTGACTTTATTGAAAAGAAACTAAACTTGCAGTGCCGTTATTCAATGACGCGCCGCTATTCAATTACACTTGCCTTACGCCTGATGAGCCAAGAATTAGGGCTAAACACGTGTCGCGTACTCTTTGCATTATTTGACAGTAAACTACTTTCAACCATTCTATGATCTGCTTCTCACAACTGAAGGCACCGTGGCTGATGTTAGCTGACTTGTTGGCCAACCATAAGCGTTACCTGGTAGGTAACCACCCATACAATCAGATTGTGATTCAGACTACGAATGCCGTGAATGTAATTACCCCGATCTACATACTAGAGAAAACCTCAATGAAGAAGAAACAGTGTGTAAGCATACATATTAACACATGTGCAATTAAACGTGTGCATTTACGGGGTGATTTCTCAGGCTTAAAAGCTTGCCTTTTATTAAAAAGGTACATGCAAACTGTTTTCATTCTGAAGGGCACAAACCATGTTGGATTTCAGCCGTTAAAACGCGCAAAAATGTCAGTACACCAGATAAATAAGCGCAACATATTATCAGTTGTATTGTATGCTTACAATACATATAGAAATGTGTTAATCGTTAACTAATATTATGGGATGGTGTTTTTCGACTCGCGCCTTGATTTAATTGATTCCATGTCTTGGTGGGTTTGCGAAGCTTATTGTCAATATCTTTACACCTGTTTTTAAGACTTATTGACTGAAACGGGCTTTCACGAAAAAAGTTAGGGCTTTGCTACAGGATACACCCTCCACAAGTTAAAGAAGTAAAAATAAAGGTATATATTTCTGTTTTATTTAAACCTTTTAAGTTCGTATGCATAGCCCCATTTGGCTGTTTTAGTTTTTTTTTTTTCTTTCTTCAGTAATATCTCCTTAAAGAAAAACAACATATGCATTTTACTTTTTTTGTACTTTATAAAGTTATTTTACACAATGTTGAAAAATTAATAAGAAAGCTACATATTTTGGCAGCTGCTGCTTTAATTTTCAATGAAATGAAAAAAGCTCTCCAAGAGAAAACCTCAATGAAAAAGAAACAGTTTGCACTATCTAAAAAGGAGAAACCCTCATTAATAAAGGTTTGCTGTAGATGACTTAACTGAAAATAAATGAATAGTTCCTGTGTGTATAATACATATTTATCTATTTGACTTATGCCTTTATTCCAGCAACTTGCAACATCTGAGGTACAATTTGTTACATTACTTTTGTTTTTTGCAGCACAGGCAGGTGAAGTGACTTCCTCAGGGTCACACAGTAGTGTCAGTACCAGGATTTGAACTGACAAGCTCCGGGTTTGCTTAAATATTACTGAAGAAAGAAAAAAAACAAAAACGGGCAAATGGGGCTATGCATACAAATGTCCATCCATCCATTATCCAACCCGCTATATCCTAAACTAGGGGGCTCCGCCCCCTGCTCGCTTCGCTCGCCAACCCCTGGTGTTGGGTAATTATAAATAGCGTGATGTATGTATGAGATATAGCATAGTGTGAAGGTGTAGATGACGCATATAGGAAGCCAAGAATAAATTGCAAGGCACAGTGTAAAGATTTATTGGAAAATTTCTTTGTACACAACATTAGAAGTAAAGATGATGTCTTGTTCTTGAATGAGTTTCTCTTGGCATGGATCATTTATAACCTTAACTTTAACGTCAGATGAACGTCGTGATTTGTTGATGATCATGGTAAATGCAGGTTTAATGGGGAACTGTCGCCGTTTAAGTGTAAAAGGTAAGAACTTGTAAGGTCAATTGTAGGAATCAGAACAGTATTGTTAGCATGTGATCCTGTAAGAAGTTTTGCTTCAATAACATTGTGTGTCATGGTGTTGACGACTAAATGTGTACCATTGCATAAACCTTGTTTAGTGTTAAGGTTTCTTAATAGCATGATTATTGTTCCGATTGTAAGGTTAAGATTGGGTTGTGGTAATCCGGCTGGGTTAATAGTGTTCAAATATTGTAAGGGGAAATTAAGAAGGTCATTGTTGTCATCAGAGTCAACTTTGTCAGAGCTTAGAAAGAGCCGTGCCTCTACAGGAAGTAATCAATGACTTGGTTATTTATGTGATCAACAGTAATATTTTTTGGACATAATATAGTACGTTGTGTTAAAAGGGGTATTTCGTCTAATGAGATTTTTGTTCCAAATATCTCAGTAACTAAGTCGTCGCAGATAAAGGCTTGAGGAATTGTAATAATATCTGGGTGAAGTCCATCTGTATTGGTGAGTGTCCCATCTCCCAGTTGTAATAACCAATTGTTATATTCTGGATCTGGACATCGCATGTTTTGTACCAACTGTATCTTTTAAAAGCAATGCCAATTGTCCGTGTAACATTTTTTCTTCCGCGGTTTTAGAAGCGCGTTGTAGGCGCCAACGTTTTTTTTTTTTTTTGATGTGGGATTGTGTTTGTGGTCCCATTACTCGAGCCGTCTCGTTCTGTACCCGTGATTGTGAATTCATGACTTGTTTCATCGAACTCACTGTTAATATGCGGACTGTTCGTTTCTTCGAATTATCACCAATCAGGTGTTGCGCCTGTATATGTATTGTAGTCCGGTCTCTTGTTGTTTATGTATGACGTCGTCCGCATATTTTAAGGTGGACTGAACAATAGCTGAGCGCATGGCATGTGGAGCAATAGCTAAGCACTGTCTAAAATCTCCTCCTAATAAAAGTACCTTTCCTCGAAAGGGAATATTATTATTCATCAACGCAATGGCAATTGTCCGCGTATTTTAAGGTGGACTGAACAATAGCTGAGCGCATTGTATGTGGAGCAATAGGTAAGCACTGTCTAAAATCTCCTCCTAATAAAAGTACCTTTCCTCCAAAGGGAACATTATTATTCATCAACGTTTGTAGAAGTTTATCAATGGTGTTGAGTAAGTGACTGGATGCCATTGTACATTCACCTATAATTAATAGTTTTGCAAGACGGATGTCACATGCATTGTTACTGTTCATTTTCATAGTGGATACCGATGTTTCTGTGATTGGGACCGGTATTTTGAATAAGGAGTGACATGTGTTTTTGGAGCCGAGACATTTTTTCTTCCGCGGTTGCAGAAGCGCGTTGTAGGCGCCGACGTGTATTGTTTTTTTTCATGCGGGTTCGTGTTTGTGGTCCCGTTACTCGAGCCGCATCGTTTTGTACCTGTGATCGTGAATTCATCACTTGTTTGTTCATTATCGTTAGTAATATGGATAAGTAATAAGGAGGATCGCACTGACTGTTAATATGGAGCCTTTTCTGATCGTGAATTCATGACTTGTTTGTTCTTTATTTTTTTGAGGGGCGCGTTGCCTCATTTTTTATTTCTGTTAGTGGAGGGGGGCTTTGTGTGTCGTGGGTCTGAATCCTCTTTTTTGTGTGTGTCCTGTTTCGTGTGGTATGGGCTTCGTCTGGCGCTTTGTTGCATGGGTCTGTTGCTATGGGCGCGGCGCATCATTTCTCATTTTCCGGTGCTTGGAGGGTTTCTTCGTATTATTACCCATTAGGTGTCGCGCCTGTATATGTATTGTAGTCCGGTCTCTTGTTGTCTATGTATGACGTCGGTTGTTGGCGTGCGTTTTCTTTGAGGGGCGCGTTGCCTCATTTTTTATTTCTGTTAGTGGATGGGGGCTTTGTGTGTCGTGGGTGTGAATCCTCATTTTTGTGTGCGTACCGTTTCGTATGCTATGTGGCGCTTGTGTCTGACTCCTTTGTTTTTGGTGTGCTAGGGGCGCGTTGCCTCATTTCTTATTTCTGTTAGTGGAGGGGTGCTTTGTGTGTCGTGGGTCTGAATCCTCTTTTTTGTGTGTGTCCTGTTTCGTGTGGTATGGCCTTCATGTGGCGCTTTGTTGCATGGGTCTGTTGCTATGGGCGTGGCGCATCATTTCTCATTTTCCGGTGCTTGGAGGGGGGGCTTTGTGTGGTGCCTGCGCACTACGTCTTTTGCGTCCATGGCCCATGTCCCTGCGTCCATCCGGTTTACCATTCTCGTTTAGTAATATGGATACAGGAGCCAATCCCTGTCAACACAAGGCAGGAAACAAACCCCGGGCAAGGTACCAGCCCACCGCAGGGCGCACACACCCACACACCAAGGACAATTTAGAATCGCCAATGCACCTAACCTGCATGTCTTTGGACTGTGGGAGGAAACCCAGACAGACACGGGGAGAACATTCAAACTTCACGCAGGGAAGCGAACCCGGGTCTCCTAACTGGCACCTTTCACCGCGCCACCATACCGCCCACATACAAACTTAAAAGGTTTAAATAAAACAGAAATATATACCTTTATTTTTACTTCCTTAACTTGTGGAGGGTGTATCCTGTAGCAAAGCCCTAACTTTTTTCATGAAAGCCCCTTTCAGTCAATAAGCCTTAAAAACAGGTGTAAAGCTAAACTTGCAGCACCGCTATTCAATTACACTTGCCTAACGCCTCTCCTAAGGGGAGATACTGTGGGATCTGGGCATCAGTCAAAGCACCAATCACAGGCCCGATTAGAAAGCGGGAAGCTGTGATTTGTCGTCTCCCTCCCATGTAACAATCACAGCCCGTGTTACAACGCACTATGTATGTATATATGTATATATAGGTATGTGTATATGTAGATATGTGTATATATGTTTACATAACCTCTTTAACACACTACTTCTCCGCTGCGAAGCGCGGGTATTTTGCTAGTGTATATATATATATATATATATATATATATATGTGTATATGTACATATATGTTTATGTGTGTGTGTGTATATTCTATATATATATATATATATATATATATATATATATATATATATATATATATATATATTATATATATACATGACAACAACACTCATAACAGTGACAACACAATTACATATATATATATATATGTACATATGTATATATATATCTGTCAATGTATTTTTGTATGTATGTCTACATATATATGTAGATATGTCTATATATGTGTATATATATGTAGATGTGTATATATATATATGTAGATATGTGTAGATATGTAGATATGTAAATATATGTGTCTGTGTGTTAAAAAATAACCTAACTGTGGTGTATCACACCTGAGTTCAATTTCCGTAGCCACCCCCAGGCCTGATTACTGCCACACCTGTTTCAATCAAGAAATCACTTAAATAGGAGCTGCCTGGCACAGAGAAGTAGACCAAAAGCACCTCAAAAGCTAGACATCATGCCAAGATCCAAAGAAATTCAGGAACAAATGAGAACAGAAGTAATTGAGATCTGTCAGTCTGGTAAAGGTTATAAAGCCATTTCTAAAGCTTTGGGACTCCAGCGAACCACAGTGAGAGCCATTATCCACAAATGCCAAAAACATGGAACAGTGGTGAACCTTCCCAGGAGTGGCCGGCCGACCAAAATTACCCCAAGAGCACAGAGACGACTCATCCAAGAGGTCACAAAAGACCCCAGGACAACGTCTAAAGAACTGCAGGCCTCACTTGCCTCAATTAAGGTCAGTGTTCACGACTCCACCATAAGAAAGAGACTGGGCAAAAACGGCCTGCATGGCAGATTTCCAAGACGCAAACCACTGTTAAGCAAAAAGAACATTAGGGCTCGTCTCAATTTTGCTAAGAAACATCTCAATGATTGCCAAGACTTTTGGGAAAATACCTTGTGGACTGATGAGTCAAAAGTTGAACTTTTTGGAAGGCAAATGTCCCGTTACATCTGGCGTAAAAGGAACACAGCATTTCAGAAAAAGAACATCATACCAACAGTAAAATATGGTGGTGGTAGTGTGATGGTCTGGGGTTGTTTTGCTGCTTCAGGACCTGGAAGGCTTGCTGTGATAGATGGAACCATGAATTCTACTGTCTACCAAAAAAATCCTGAAGGAGAATGTCCGGCCATCTGTTCGTCAACTCAAGCTGAAGCGATCTTGGGTGCTGCAACAGGACAATGACCCAAAACACACCAGCACATCCACCTCTGAATGGCTGAAGAAAAACAAAATGAAGACTTTGGAGTGGCCTAGTCAAAGTCCTGACCTGAATCCAATTGAGATGCTATGGTATGACCTTAAAAAGGCGGTTCATGCTAGAAAACCCTCAAATAAAGCTGAATTACAACAATTTTGCAAAGATGAGTGGGCCAAAATTCCTCCAGAGCGCTGTAAAAGACTCATTGCAAGTTATCGCAAACGCTTGATTGCAGTTATTGCTGCTAAGGGTGGCCCAACCAGTTATTAGGTTCAGGTGGCAATTACTTTTTCACACAGGGCCATGTAGGTTTGGATTTTTTTTTCTCCCTAAATAATAAAAACCACCATTTACAAACTGCATTTTGTTGTTTACTTGTGTTATATTTGACTAATGGTTAAATGTGTTTGATGATCAGAAACATTTTGTGTGACAAACATGCAAAAGAATAAGAAATCAGGAAGGGGGCAAATAGTTTTTCACACCACTGTATACTGTATGTATATGTGGATGTGTATATGTATGTATATATGTAGATATGTTTACATAACCTCTTTAACACACTACTTCTCCGCTGTGAAGCGCGGGTACTTTGCTAGTAATCATATAAATACTTTCTTTAAAAAAGTGTTGTAGTCACTGCTCTTCACCATTTGCAGTTCCTTTATTACATAAGCAGGGTAATATTTTGGGTATGCAATTTAGGTGCAATAATGCCAAAAACCCCTTAGTGCATAAGGGATCAAAGGAACATAATCAACCATTTTAAAGTTTTAGATATTTCAATATCTATCAGAGATTACTTCATATTGAATATTTTTTTTCTCTGTTC
Source organism: Erpetoichthys calabaricus (assembly GCF_900747795.2). NCBI lineage: Eukaryota > Metazoa > Chordata > Cladistia > Polypteriformes > Polypteridae > Erpetoichthys > Erpetoichthys calabaricus. The sequence continues at coordinate 89,954,678 of NC_041396.2, read as the reverse complement.
TTTAGAAGGGTATTGGAGGGGGAATATGATGTGATTTGAAGATTTCATACTTATGTATTTCATCTGTAATGTAACTGCAAAGAAAACTTTATAAGACAATACGTGAATAAAATAAAAGAAATGATAATGAATTGTGTTTGACACTTTATAAACTAAATTCAGCTTTATACAACTGAAATTTATTCTAGGATGTTCCACTGCCTGGTAACTTACATCATTTATCTACAATCTCACTTAGCAATGAGAAGGTATGCTTTACAAGTTCCCCTGCATTCCAAGAGCAATTTTACTGAGATTCAATATATTACACTTTAATTAGATAAACCTGAAATGGTAAATATGGTTTTGGGAATCAATGATTTAATGCATTTAGAGAATACATGCTAGTATGCTAGAAGACCAGAATATTTTTGACAAAGATAATAACATGTAGGCAGCTAAATGATTTTGGTGAACCGAATTAAGGCTGGAACAGTCATATGGAGTTTGTAACCACCAGCACAGCAACAGTATACTACTCAACAAAAATTATTATCTTCTGAAATATAAAAATTAGTAACTGAGTTTTACAGAAGCTCTTTAAATAAATACATAAATAGAGAAGTAAATACGTAAATAAATATACACACACACACACACAGGTTGGTCTGAACACACACACCAGAATGATCATAAAGCAAGAAAAGTAAAAAAGTAAGAAAACTTGTGACTTGGCTGTCACATTATCCATATTACTAAACGAGAATGGTAAACCGGATATGGACGCAGGGATCTGCCCGTGGACGCAAAAGACATACTGCGCAAGTGCCACACAAAGCCCCCCCCCCCCCCCCCCCCCCCAGAGCAAAACGGGAGAGACTACGAACCGTCAGAGTAGGAAACAAAGTAAAACGTCATAAAGAGGTTAAAGAACATGGACAAACACATGCAGAGCAGGTTACAGAACAAAGCCCCCCTGCCCAGAGTAAAACGAGAAAGACTACGAACCGTCTGACATGCCGCAAGCAGGATAAGGCGAGGTCAGAAATAAAACACAGACTAGGAAACAAAGTCAAACTTTATAAAGGGATTAAAGAACGGGGACGAACACATGGAGAGCGGGTTACAGATGATGAAAACTGGAATGCAATAGCTTCAAAAAAAACCTAGGCACGAAACACATGCACACCGAGATACACAATATAAAGGCAGAAACAACGACAGTTAAACGTCCACACCACACAGCGGGGGCGGACCTGGAAGGTGCAGGCGCCTACATCGTGCGTCAGAAGGCGCGGTAAAGTACAAAAGGCAAAGGCACCTACACAGCATGGTAAAAACCGACATAATACGGCAGGCGCAGGCGTCGCCGCCATATTGTGAGTGGCACTAATGCGTTGTGAAAGCTCAGGAGGAGACATAGTAAAACAAGAGGAGTCAACGTCCCACCCCAGAGTGGAACGTGACACACTACGGAGTCCACAAAGGTTCATACATCAAACCAGAGATGGTACGGACACGTGTCTGAAACCGCGGAAGCAAAACTGTCTCGGCTCCAAAACCAAACAGCTCAACAACTAACACAGCTTCGACACTGAGCCCGCGTGGACAGATCCAATGAACGTAGATGCCTACAACGCGCGTCTCAAACTGCATAGGCAAAGCAGGCACGGATTCAACAAGACACAGCTCCAGTAACCAAGATACAAACACGCGCCTGCCTGGATATAATTAATGAACGCAGGCGCCTACAACGTGCGTGATGCATTATTAACAGTACGATAAACATCACAGTATCGCAAACAAATGAAAATTATTAGTCGAAAAAGGAAAAATATATTCACCACGGACCAAGTGTCATTGAAACAAAAGCAGAATAAAGCAAGATCAGAAATGAAAGACAAGAGTACAAAGCACAGTAAAACGTCATAAACAGGTTAAACTACGGGGCCAAACACATGAACAGCAAGTTACAGATAATGAAGACCGGAATTCAAAAGCTTCAAAAAAAAAAAAAAAAAAAAAAAGCTCGACTTCTCGATCCTCACACGTGGCTGCCCAGCGGGCGCGGGTTCAAAACGCCAGGTGTAGGTGAGCGAAGCGAGCAGGGGGCAGAGCCCCCTTGTGTAGATATAATGCCACTGGTATAAAGGAGCACCAGTAGCATTCCCTGGTGGCAGTCTTTACATCAAAAACAAATATTTTACACACTCAATGTAAATTTACACCTTGCTACTCTGCTTCCATGCTTCTCTGCTAGTATTTACTGGCAAAATTCACCAAAGCATTTTTCTCAGAAAAAATGTGGCGTTTGCCATTGACCTTGCTCGACAAACATTTTCCTGGAAATTCACCATGTGGCCGGCTTAGATGAACATTTTTCCCAGTGCCCCATGATAGTTTGCAAGGCCAGCATGACATCACAGGGCTGTAGCAGCTGTAAGTATATTCCACTTTACATTTAAAGCACTGCCAGATTTGCTTTACGCGTGTATGATGTCACCACTTCAGTGACAAAAAAAAAAAAAAAAAAAAAACTTGCATTATTTTCAATTGTGGGTAGATGACCATGATGAGAACATTATGAAAATACTTTGTTGTATTATGCAGATTCATTGTACAATGTACCTTCGGCACTGGATTAATCATGTTATGCTCCTCACTATTGTAGCACACACCATGGTTCTGTTCCAGAAAGAGATTAGATAATCCTAGATCTCAGAATGAATCCCTGAAGCACTCTATTGCTGATCAACCGTGGACTACAAGAGAGGGAAACAGAGGGCAACAGGTGCTTACAACAGTGCATGAAGATTATCTGCAAATCCTCAAATAGACAAGTAATTAAGCAGCAGTGGAAAAAGAAAAGGGAGATGGTGTAGATGAATATCACTGATCGAGTGAATGCGTAAAACAGATAATCAGTGAAATCCGTGGAAACTTTGACAACTTGTTGAATGGTGCAAAATGCACCCAAATGATATTTCAAAAATTATATGTCCTAAAGGAAGCTTTGTATTCTGTTTGTTTATATCATTAAAACTTCAAAAAGTTTAAGACCCATGATATTAAGTGTTCAGCATAGTGTGGTTCTAGTCATTACTCTGAAAGATGTCAAATATTATCCTGCCAGCACTGAGCTGTATTGATTGCCCTGTAATTATATGCCAAAATAGATGAAATGGTAATTTCTTTCAGGTACAAATTTGGAAAAGAAGACTTGGAACAGTACCCACTCTTTGCATGGTAACGTACCGTGTTCAAACTTTCAAACTATTTTTGGCATTAACAATTTAATTATGTATGTGGCATCGAATACTAAGAATGGAAAAGAGCAAACACTGATATTTTTATGGAGTATTTGATATACAGATTTGGGTTTTTTCTGTACCTGCTGCTGTGTAAAGCTTTCCTGTTAATAATGCTGTCATGCTATCAGAATATGCAATCTTCCAATTCTGTGATTGGCTAAGAAGCGAAGTATAAAAAGTAATCAAGGTAGATCGTTAACATGTATTTGCTTTATGCTGCACTAAGTGATCATTATACAGAACTCATAGATTCAAAATGTAAAGTGTATGCAATGAAAGTAACACATAAAAAAAGACCACATTGACAGTTCAACCCTGATTCTGTTGTTTGTGCTCTACAAAATAGAACAATGCAATTATCTCCTTCATTAATGCTTCATGCCTTGATAAAGATACGTTTTCCATCCACAAAGCCAATTACAGTGGGAAATCAGTAATCTGTGTATTCATTTAGCAGAGGCTTTTATCCAAAGCAACATAAATGGCTGAAAGATACTAGAGCTGAGTAACCATCTGTTGGGATTAGTATGTGCCATATAGCAAGTTACATAAATAAGTAAATGCAAGATGGAAAACAGGAACTAAGCTAGTATTTAGAAGTGCTATTAATAACAGTAAAAGTCATAAGCAAAATTAACTACAATATAATACAGAACTCATACTGTGGCCTTATTCGATTATAGAATCCCAAATTGAAACTGCATTAATAAAGCACAGGTATTCACAGAAGAGGAGAGTCTTTAAAGAATTTTCTTTGAAAAGGAGGGACTCCACAGAAAGGATGAATTTGGGCAGGCTGTTCCACCAGCAAGTCTATTATCAGTTATTATTTCACAGACATTCCTCAATTGTTTAAATCTGATTGCCCTACCGGACACTCTTTTGAATTACTCATTGATGGTGATTATTTACTTTTGTCTATGTATCTGCATGTGGGCCCCAACAAAAAAAAAAAAAAAAACAAAAAAAACTGAACATATCTTCAGAGGGTTGAATATATAAAACTCTCGGATGTAAAATAGTAACATTCATTCACACTCCTCTGGGCATGCCTGAATGTCGCCTCCAATTACCATTCTGTGGGCAGCATTTGGAAAAACAGTTGTACTTCTGGGTTGTTTGTCTGTTCTGGAAGTAGAATACTTTAAATATTTAGTCTGCTCTTTTCTCCAGAATTTCTGTCATCCAAAGACAGAAACGCCTTGTAAATAGTAATAAATCTACAATTATTTCATATGGTTTAAGGTTTATCGTAATGTGGCCCCTCCCCTTATGGGCAGGACTCCACAATTGGTTTGCACTGTCTGCTTTGTGGCAGTATCAGTCCCAAAGATTGAAACTCTGAGCACAATGATAATATATTATTTATTGCTAATGTGTGGCCATTTGTTGTATTTTGTTTGTTATTGTCTCATCTGCATCTTTTATTGTTGCTTCAAAGCTCAGATTTTGGGCACACTAATCAATTCAGCATAGTTTGCAGATGCTCCTCTAGTCCTTCAGGGGCACTTAAAAAGACCATTGCACCATTATGATCTACCCAAACCTAGTTAAGTTTCCTCTTCCCCATTGGCTTCATTGCATTTCGCCACATTTTGTAAAGCTCACTGCAAGCGAACTCTTTAATCACTATTCTCTACTTATAAAACAATTTGTATGCCTTCTGCATCATAATAAAATCTTGTTGACAGCATTTTAAATGGAATTTCAGGAATTTACATTTGTTTAATCTGAACATAGTAATCAACTGGTACTAACTGCAGTAGCACCAAAAGTGAACATAAAATACTAAAGGTCGTGTGCAGATGATGATGCCTATGTCACATCTTCTTGCATCACTTGCAGATATTAATATTTTGGTTGCATCCACTGTAAGCCATCAATTTAAAGACAAATTCTGATTTTAGAGACATTAAAGTAAGAAACAAAATGTTTTCAAGAGTCCAGTAAATACAACAAAATGTTCTGTTGTACCAACAGCAATAGCAGATAACCCCCTAACATTTATAACATTACATAGAACTAAATTCAGCATGTCAGATCATGAAGAGCTACACCCCCCCCCCCCCCCCCAACACCAACCCCACAAGGGATATGGTGTTAGGAATTGGGAGGGAACAAGTCTAGACACATGATGTGCCAAGAAAAGGTACACCCCTATTCTTTTTTTTTTTTTTTTAACTGGATGAACACAGACCTTCCAGTTTAGAAGGAAGTATGTGCATTTACAGTATACAGTGCATACATAGAAGTTACAACAGCAGGTAACTTCACAATGAAGTTCCACATATTAAGTACATCTTAAACCATTTAAACTTAATGAGGTTCCTCCTGTAATTGAATTACAGATAACAGATTTCTAACTGAGGAACTACCTGAAATGTGCAATGTTCCACCATTATTTGATTACACAATCCTAAATTGCATTTGAGTAACAACAAAAAAGAGAGTTGCATGGTTCAAGACTTCTGTGACTGATTCTAAACAACAAAAAAAATAAAATCAAGAAATATACACAAGTTGAGTAAATATTTGGTTGCTTCATGATCCTTACATCACTTTTACATGTATTACTTAATGAACAAAACGGTCTTCAAAACCATTTACCTTTCCTGAATTGTCAGGGCCAATAGCAATCCCAAACTCTGTCCTAATGAAGGTATTATTAATAAGATCACTGACATCTGAAAAAGATTTTCCATAATTCTCACTGCAAAGAGACAAAATAAAAGTATTTATTATATTGATCACATCTGTTTACATCAATAAGTGCCAATTCAGAGGCACTTAGGGCTGGAGCTTGTCCTTGAAAACAGCCCAGGGCAAGTCACCAGTCCATTATAGGGCTTGGTTACACATGCAGCCATAGATACATAGAGTCTATGTGGAAATGCCAATCATTCAAACAAAATAAAATAACAGTCAAAAAAATAAACACACACATTTTATTGAAAACGTATGTACATATACAGCTTTGTTTGAACATTTACATCTAAATACTGTAGAATCCTAGATTTTATTATAGCAAAAATGGCTGAAACAAATACCTATGCAAGCAGTTACTTGCATTTTCAATGTTGTTATCAGCTGACAAATAGCCTATTATAAAATGTTTCTATTTCAGCATGTGGGTACATGATGAAAATAAATTTTCGGACCAGATGCTTAAGTATCATTTATAATCTAGCAACACTGCAGAACTTTTAAAGGGGTCAAATATTTCTGTAAGCCACTGTAGGAAAAGCCATGATGAAAAATATCGTGAGGTATTACTAAACAGAGCTTTATTTTTATGCCTGAATTAGAAGTGGGCATTACACTGGTAGAAATTTGTCAACCAGTAGAAATTTTCATCCACGGTTAAGCACATCATTAAGCTGCCTTTATTTATACTTCTGACACATGGCAGCATACAGTATATACCCAACAACTGTGAACATGAAAGTCCACACCGGCTTCAACTTGCTATAGCTTTATTTGAATGTTCATGAGCTATTAAGCAGCATATGGCCTACATGTCCTAAAAGGCACAGGTGTGTTTCAGTGACTAAATTTATATATAAAACACGTGTGTGGCAGAAAATGCACTGAATAATAATCATGGACAGTGGAATCAGATGGCAGTGGAGGTACAGCTACTTTTGTATTTTATGCTGTTTTAGTGATCCAACCTATGAGAGAACAGGCAGGTAAGCCACTGAAGGGGGAAGGGCAAATCTGTGCACACTGAAAGAACTTAAAATGAGATATAATGAGCAAGCATGCATGTCTGATGGTATAACATGGATTTGGCAAAATAAAAGCCATCAGGTGTGGTGCGAAAGGTCATGAAGAGAGTGATGCAGTTGAAGAGGAAGAGTGTCACCCTCCAAGTCAGTGTAGATGATCAGGGTTGTTTCTTAAAAGGGACAATAAATGGTACTTTCAAGGACTACTGAACAGCTGATTGTGTCTTTGTGTCAGTTCTCCCTCTACCATACCTTGGCTCGATACAAAATATTAAGTATGCTATATGATGTGATAAAACAACATTTACTTTTTTTTTTTTTTCATCAAAGCTTAAAACTATTGAATAGTGAAGAGGTCAGTTCAAACTTGTACGGTTATCACAATATCAACGCACTTACTATACAATGCTCACATATGCATTTTACAAAAGTTAAATGACTGAGCAGTTATAAATAATGCAAAAAAAATAAATGTGAAATAAAGAAACTACAAAACCAGTGACAGTTATTGTGTGATGACAGAAAATAAAATTATAATATGACTTAATGTTTACATGCAGATACTTTCCACTACCCATAATAATAATATTATGCATTAAACATTAAGCAAAGTAAACAAATTCTTAGGGCACCAAGGGAAAGAGGACAGCACAGTGCTTTTGCAAAAATAGGGGATAACAAGGTATAAGTAGGCAACAATAGGCATTATTTTAACATCATTTGATCCATGTATGAAGAAATGTAATACATCTTCAAGGTTAGAAAGCAATGGAATACATTTTTAGATACAAATAATATTCTTATTTTAAATAACTGTCTGCCAACATCAATTTCTGCTGAAAGAGGATTTTGAAAATGAAAAAATATGCTCAAGATCACTTAATTGCTGTAGTGTTACAAGTGTGAAAGCTGTTTTTTAGCAGCCTTTTGTGAAGGACTTGTTCTGATAGCCTCTGCTGTGGCAGTATTCAGTCAATGCATTTTCTTTGCTTTGTCTTTATATAACTTTTCTTCATGTTCACAAAGATGCTTTGAAAGGCAGTATTAAAGTCTAATTGGGCATTCTTCTTTTAGTTCAATGGGAAAACAGATGATTTTTTATATTTATTATATCTCTCTATTATAAAAGAAAATCCTGTGGGATGGAATGATTAGGAGACGATACGTGATCATCACGGAAGACAAATAAAAGACCCGCGAAACGAAAGAATGGCCACGGAGCATCTCGCAGGGATACAGAACATGAGATTCTTGCAAGACACGACGCCACAGCAGCTGCCCCCCCCAAACCCCCCCAGAACGGGAGCAGCGTTATACGTCCTGCAAGAAAGAGATTTAACCATGCCCGGGGCCTTAAATAAAGGACAGTTATTGTTTATACAACGTCACACGAGATAAGTCGGTGAGCCATCATTTAAAACAAGTTCACAGACATCTAATCAAGCAGTTGTTGGATTGCTTTTGGCATTCACGCATCATGTGCTCCCAGCTCTTAAAACAACGACATGCGACAAGCAGAACAGGCAGCTCGCCAGCAGCAGAAAGACCGCTGATGATCTGACGGCATATCCTTAGCGTGCGCTCAGCCGACCGCACCCCCCTCACAACGCGAGCAGCCTTATATGTCTTGCGAGAAAGAGATGTAACCATGCACGGGGCCAGAAATAAAGGACAAGTATTGTTCTTACAACAGTTTTTAACGTAAAAGTGAAAATAATGCATAAGTAACAATTCCCATGAAAATAACAATCTCTTTAAATTGTACATCCATAGCACGCACAGATCATGTGCTCTCAGCACATATAAAGCGTGTAAGGACAATACATTCTAAATGAAACAACGCAAAGAAGAAAGAGCAATGCGGAGAAAAGAGACCCAAAAGCGTTGGAGAGATAAAAAGGCAGATAAGAGATTATGAAAGCAGTTATACAGTGGTGTGAAAAACTATTTGCCCCCTTCCTGATTTCTTATTCTTTTGCATGTTTGTCACACAAAATGTTTCTGATCATCAAACACATTTAACCATTAGTCAAATATAACACAAGTAAACACAAAATGCAGTTTGTAAATGGTGGTTTTTATTATTTAGGGAGAAAAAAAAATCCAAACCTACATGGCCCTGTGTGAAAAAGTAATTGCCCCCTGAACCTAATAACTGGTTGGGCCACCCTTAGCAGCAATAACTGCAATCAAGCGTTTGCGATAACTTGCAATGAGTCTATTACAGCGCTCTGGAGGAATTTTGGCCCACTCATCTTTGCAAAATTGTTGTAATTCAGCTTTATTTGAGGGTTTTCTAGCATGAACCGCCTTTTTAAGGTCATGCCATAGCATCTCAATTGGATTCAGGTCAGGACTTTGACTAGGCCACTCCAAAGTCTTCATTTTGTTTTTCTTCAGCCATTCAGAGGTGGATTTGCTGGTGTGTTTTGGGTCATTGTCCTGTTGCAGCACCCAAGATCGCTTCAGCTTGAGTTGACGAACAGATGGCCGGACATTCTCCTTCAGGATTTTTTGGTAGACAGTAGAATTCATGGTTCCATCTATCACAGCAAGCCTTCCAGGTCCTGAAGCAGCAAAACAACCCCAGACCATCACACTACCACCACCATATTTTACTGTTGGTATGATGTTCTTTTTCTGAAATGCTGTGTTCCTTTTACGCCAGATGTAACGGGACATTTGCCTTCCAAAAAGTTCAACTTTTGACTCATCAGTCCACAAGGTATTTTCCCAAAAGTCTTGGCAATCATTGAGATGTTTCTTAGCAAAATTGAGACGAGCCCTAATGTTCTTTTTGCTTAACAGTGGTTTGCGTCTTGGAAATCTGCCATGCAGGCCGTTTTTGCCCAGTCTCTTTCTTATGGTGGAGTCGTGAACACTGACCTTAATTGAGGCAAGTGAGGCCTGCAGTTCTTTAGACGTTGTCCTGGGGTCTTTTGTGACCTCTCGGATGAGTCGTCTCTGCGCTCTTGGGGTAATTTTGGTCGGCCGGCCACTCCTGGGAAGGTTCACCACTGTTCCATGTTTTTGGCATTTGTGGATAATGGCTCTCACTGTGGTTCGCTGGAGTCCCAAAGCTTTAGAAATGGCTTTATAACCTTTACCAGACTGACAGATCTCAATTACTTCTGTTCTCATTTGTTCCTGAATTTCTTTGGATCTTGGCATGATGTCTAGCTTTTGAGGTGCTTTTGGTCTACTTCTCTGTGCCAGGCAGCTCCTATTTAAGTGATTTCTTGATTGAAACAGGTGTGGCAGTAATCAGGCCTGGGGGTGGCTACGGAAATTGAACTCAGGTGTGATACACCACAGTTAGGTTATTTTTTAACAAGGGGGCAATTACGTTTTCACACAGGGCCATGTAGGTTTGGATTTTTTTTCTCCCTAAATAATAAAAACCATCATTTAAAAACTGCATTTTGTGTTTACTTGTGTTATATTTGACTAATGGTTAAATGTGTTTGATGATCAGAAACATTTTGTGTGACAAACATGCAAAAGAATAAGAAATCAGGAAGGGGGCAAATAGTTTTTCACACCACTGTATTTGAAAGGCTCAAACAAACAATGGCGCGATACACATGCAGAGAAAGGTGCAGAATATGAAGGCAGTACAATTCGAAAGTATTGTATCGTCCCAGCCAGGTTGAAGCCTTTTTTTGTTTTAAGTGACTGATCGGTCCGATTGAGGGGGGCGGAGTACAGCACGGAAAACTGATAGCGGGGTACTGATTGATGCGGTAAGGGGGAGGCGAAACCCGGAGGAGGAGGGGTTGGAGAGGGTGCTAGACAGTTGTGTTTGGGGTTACGACGTCGGCAATTGTTCAAGTAAAACTTTTGTGACACTTTATTATGTCAGTCGATACAGTATCCAAAAAAAAAAAAAAAAAAAAAAAAAAAAAAAAAAAAAAAAAGATAGTAAACATCTCATTAGCGCAAACAAAAGGTAATTAATCATCAGAGACTAGGTGTAATTGAAAAAAATAGCAGGACAAAGCAAGGTCGTCCCACAACAGTTAAAGCAACGACAAGTTTAATTTCAAAGAATACACAGTTCGGTCAGGTGTATACTTATGATGACGGAGAAGCGATGCAAATTTTAACAGACGACAAGAAAGGTGATGTATATATTCCATGAACAACATTAGACACCAAAGGAGATCGTGATATGCCATTCGTATTAAAATATTTACAGTTTACCGTGAGAATAGCTTCTGCTATGACAATTAACAAATCACAGGGACAGCCATTAGAAAACATCGGATTATTTATTAGAGAAACAGAAACAATATTCACTCACGGGCGATTATACGTTGCGTTGTCACAATGTATCTCCAAAAACGGATTCAAAATTCTATGCAATCTTGAAGAAAAGGTAATTCCAAATATTGTTTTTAATAAACATTTAAAGTAAAAGTGCAACTAATGCAATTGAAACAATTCCAAAGGAAAAAAAAAAAAGCTTTTAAAATTGTATATCCGATTAACTAAACAGCAGCACGGTGGCGCAGTGGGTAGCGCTGCTGCCTCACAGTTAGGAGACCTGGGTTCGCTTCCCTGGTCCTCCCTGCGTGGAGTGTGCATGTTCTCCTCTTCGTGTTTCTTCCCACAGTCCAAAGACATGCAGGTTGGGTGGATTGGCAATTCTAAATTGTCCCTAGTGTTTGCTTGGTGTGTGTGTGTGTGTGCGCCCTGCGGTGGGCTGGCGCCCTGCCGGGGGTTTGTTTCTTGCCTTGCGCCCTGTGTTGGCTGGGATTGGCTCCAGAAGACCCCAGTGACCCTGTAGTTAGGATATAGAGGGTTGGATGATGGATGGATGGATTAACCAAACACAGGGGTTGGCGAGCGAAGCCCCCTAGTTTAATAAACTTTATTAATACCAGAGGAATTGGTATACTTATTTTATATTGTCAGTCTTGTTTAATTTTTTATGGTACTGTCTATGCAGTACATATACAGTTGGGTCCATAAATATTTGGACAGATACAACTTTTTTCTAATTTTGGTTCTGTATATTACCACAATGAATTTTAAATGAAACAACTCAGATGCAGTTGAAGTGCAGACTTTCAGCTTTGATTCAGTGGGATGAACAAAACTATAAAACAGGAATTGGATTAGGCAGTCCTGAGAATGGAATTACATGTAAAAAGCAATGTAATATGAACCTGTGTTTAACAGAACCTATATGCAAAATACCAATTAACTGATTTTTCCATGATATAAGAAGAATGTATGTCACAAGTAGTGCTTAGTGAACTCAGCTGAATTCGATTCACCTCAAGTTCAGCAAAATCACAAATATTTGCGAACTTCACAGAACTCCACAAAATGCACTGAAGTCAGAGGAGAAGGAGAAAGTGAACTAGTTTTCAGTGGATTAAACTGGTGCAATGGTCTTTTACATGTCCCTAAGAGCTAGGAAAAACTATGGCAAAAATTCTGGACCATTTGTGGCCAAATATGTGATCTGAGCTGTGAAGCAGCAGTGCTAACCAGTGTGCCACCATGCCTTAACCAAAACAAGACAGACAGAACGAACACCGCAAATAAAATACAACAAATGGCCAAAAACTAGCAATAAGTAAATAAAATATGGATCATTGCACTTAGAGAATGCCAATCTTGAGGCACACATTAGCCATGGATTGAAGCCACAGCCATGGAATATCTATTGTTTTTCTTCCAAAAAACATTTTCAAGAATAAAGAAACGCCTTGTAAATAGCATTAAATATTTTGTTTTTATTATTTGACAGCATGTCTTATGATTTCTGATGAAGGGAGGGAGTGTCCTTTAAGGCTTGTTTTGAATTTGTTGCTGAGCACCTGGTTAATAACATAATGAACCCAAGTTGTGATTTCATAATTCTGTCATTATACTTAAGCTTTATAAATCTCTCTTTTTAGTTATTGTTTTTTTGCTGTAAATACTTTTTATACTCATTATACTTATTTAATTATTCATTATTTAGTTTAGACTTTGACAGGGATTAAAGGGTCTTCAGAAAACTGCACGTTCCTGCTCATAGTGTCAACTAATTTATCAATATTTACATATAACTCTTAAATGGTCCAGTCAGCGAAATGAAAACAGCCTTACAGGCACTCAGACTGCTCATGCCACATTTCGATCTTTTTAACAGTTTTTCTGTCTTAAAGACTGTCTTATATAAATGAGTGAGAAAGACAGAGTTATGATCGGATGATCTTTGTGAGGGATGATTTCCAGATTTATAAGCACCATTAATACTCTTGTAGCAGTAGCTAAGTGTTATATTGAGATGAGTGGGGCAAGTAATATTCTAATAAAAGTCTGGGAGATACGTCTTCAGCAAACACTGGCTATAAATTGCCCAAAATAAATTTGAGATATCAGAAGACTATGATTCAATATTCTGTATTACTCTGGAGATAATGTCAACTGCTTTAAGTCATAACTGCTCTCAGATGAGGATAAATTACTATAATAAAAATTGTGGAAACCATCTGTGGAAGTAATTATGGAGCAGTGAATTGGGCAGCAGTTTAACATCCTTAGGAAACATTTTCTCTCTAATCATCACTGATTTATACCATCATTACCAGCGATGGCAGGGTCATCCATACAAATAGATGCACCAAAACCAATAATATAAATTTAATATTAATGCAATTATCAGAACATTTTTTAATCAACCAGGTTTCCAAACATGTAACAACACATGCATCTTTGTAACGACACTAAAAGTGCATACAATGCTTGAAGGTTCATCCAGGTTAGTCAACAGAGATGGACAATTACCATGATGAAAGTTAAGTTACTTCCAGTTTTTTCAGTTTCTCATAAACACATATTCTTCTTCCTCTTTTGCATTATTTTCTGGCTGCACATCTTAAAACAAATTAGTACACTAAAAATAGAGGTAAAGTTTGCCAGGAAATCAGCTGGTAGATGTGTGTGTGTACTCTCTACAGCAGGGGTGTCCAACTCCGTGCCTGGAGGGCTGCAGTGGCTACAGGTTTTCATTCTAACCCTTTTCCTAATCAGTGAGTAGTTTTCACTGCTAATTAACTCATGTGCCCTTCATTTCAATAGCCCTGTTTTTAAGGAGTCAGTCCTCTAAATTGATTCCTTTCTTCATTAAATGGCAGCCAAACAGAAATGAGATGTGAAACGAGCCAAAAGATGACCAGCTAAACTGGGATTTCAAACTCCAACCAATTTCACTTCAAACAGTTTCTTAATGAGAAGCTGATTCTTGCTGTTAATTAAGCCCATTATTTAATTCAATGGCTTGTTGCTGCTCTCATTCTGCCACAGCAGACATTTCCAAATCTGTTGATTTTTCTGTTTTTTCTAAGAACATTTTCAAAATGTTTTGGTGACCTGAGAGATCAACCTTACTGAGACCTTCACCTTTATTTATTTTCAGATATTGTGTGATAGGCACAGGTGAGCTTGTCATATGGTGACTTGTTTGATGTCTCATTATTGTTTGGCTACTAATTAAGGAAAAAGAGATAATTAAGGGGCCAGAATCAAGTTAATTAAAACTAAAGCAAACAAGGTTAATTAGCAGTAAAAACGGCTCACTAATGAAGAAGATGGTTAGAATGAAAACATGCAGCCACTGCAGCCCTCGAGGACCAGAGTTCGACACCTGTGCTCTACAGTATGTAATCCCTATATGTTGATTAGGTGCAGCAGCATATACAGTATAGTCACAAACAATTTGAGGTTCTATTATAGACTTTCAGCATAAAATCAAGGATGTTTGCCAAAAAAAAAAAAAAATACAAGAATTAAAGAACTTCTTACGCGGTATGTAGTCTCCCTATTTTAAGGTACCAAAAGTAACTGGACAAATGGCTGCTTAGCTATTCCTTGGCCAGGTCTGTTTTACGGCCCTGCTGGTTCATGTATATTTAGTTTGATAAAAGGCCTATTTTCATTGGGAAGTGTCAATGAGAGTGAAGAAGGCAATAAGGAGGCTTAAAAAACACCCCAATCTGTGACGTAGCAAAAACTTTAGTTTTACCAAAAAACAGTGTTTGGTGCATTATTAAAATGAGAGACTATACTGGTGAACTCAAATACTAAATGGCCTAGAAGACAAAAGGAGAAGTATTTCAGTGGATAATAGAAAAATACTTTCACTTGAAAACTGTCATATACATCAAAAACATTCTCCACTGAGGTGTTGTGATTTTGTTTTAGTACTACATTTTTTCTAAGCTTTATAAAATTTTCTGCATGCTCCTTTTAATGATTGGCTTATGTTTTAAATAGGGACACTAAATATGACATTTTTTTGGTTTCCGCTAGTTAAATTTTGTTCGGTTTTCTTTTATTTTACCATAATGTCACTTTGTTTTCATAACATGTATACAACATGTACTACATCAAGAATATGAGGAAACAACAATAGGAATATGAGGAACTAAAGGAACTGTTGCTAACACACAGGCTGCAGTTGCTAGGGGGCATAGCCCCAGAAACTGCACTGAGTGATGTCATTGGCACAAAGATTTACAAGCCAACAGCATGCAGACCAAATTACCCATGGTTGACAGAATTTTCTGACTTGACTTGATGACAGATTAACTTGCCTTCTTGTTTCGACCCACGCTTTATTTATTTATTTATATAATTTTTTAAACTTAGTTTAATTTTCTGGTGCTTCTCAATTAAATTCTACACCTCTTTACAGTGCCAGAACATCAATGAGTTAGGTGTTGCTGCATCCAAGACAACTATTGTGGAAGAGAAATGAGATTTAGGGGCCACGTAATTATTTAGGGGTAATATAATTATTGTGCATAAAGTGTTTGGCATGCTTTCCACATTAAAATATAGCATCTATCTTAGAAGTAGTATAAAAGGGTTGACAAATGTCAGCAACTTCTTCAGGCATATTGGGAAACCAGATAAGGGTCAAGTGAACAACAAAGAACAAGAAGGTGATTTTTCAAGGAGTTGGCTGACTTTCATGTACCCAGTAAGACTTGACAGGTGTCACGCAGACAGGAATTTAAAAAAGGTACTGATAAGTATTGAAAGAACCAAGAATGTAGTAGACATTAGACTTTTATGTTTGGGTATGCAAGCTGTTTAATGCTCTCTGCTAAAATACCTCATGTCTTTTAGCCCTGTTCATTATAAGAAATAAGAAAGACGCAATGGATAAGGTTCCAATGGAAAATGACATGCATGTTATGATTACTACCATAGCTTTATTAACTCAATAAGCTTTAAGAAGATGAAGACAAATAAATAAAATAAATAAAATACAAGAATTAACTCTGTGTTTTGGTACTTACAACTGTAAACCAACTTTTGCTCACCCTGTATATTTAAGGTCACAATTTCTTCCACACCATAAAGAGAAGATTGCACAAGCATAAATTCAAAGGATTCACCAAAAGATGCAAACCACTTCTTAACCTTAAGAACTGAAATGGCAGGTTATTGTTTACAAAGTTCTGCATCAGAAAACCTGTACAGTTTTGGAACAACTTTCTATAGACTAACAACATGAAGATACACCTATATCAGGAGTTAAGAGTGGGCGGTATGGCCAAATATTTATATCGCACAAGGTTTTTCTTGTTTTAAGATTGTTTTTATTCAGTTTTTGGTTTTATTTTTAATTTAGTTTTTTGTCATTTTATAATTTTAAGTTTTTATTTAATCTTCCTTTTCTATGTTTTTATTAATTTTGTTTTTTCTGTAATTAACTTTAATTTTTTGTCACATTGCATTAGTTTTCTATTACTCACCAAAATGTCCATATGGATACTAAGGTGCCAAGTATGAAAACAGACTTTTCTTTATAGTTGTAAAATTATATACCATTCATGTTGTACCTGTCAACTTAATACACACAATTTTATATCTGTAACAGAACTGAATTTTCTCATGATAATTTGACAGTTCAATGCCTCCAATATAACAAAAAAGCAAGAATCAAATAAAAACTGAGCACTAATGTCATATTACTTTAGCTTGAAACAAGTTTAAGTGAATGGTTATTTCAAAAAAAGCTTTCTTTTTTATATTTCAGATTCCATTTGCAAACAGGAAGCACTCTGCATACATATATTATTTATATTTATGATTTTTTATTATATCCTGATGCTCACTACCCAATTTGAAACCTTGAAAGTATATTTTTTCAGGAAATTCTGACTTTATTTTTTTGCAATACTGTTTAAGTCAGTACTTGAACTCTGAATAACAGTAATAGGAGAAACAGAGGTAAAAGTTTTTCCCATATGTATAGTGAATTTCTGCAAGTATATCTTTGAAATTAAATACTGAACATTTGTTATAGCAACATTCAAAACCTGGTTAGTTGCCAGTGAGCCTAACCTGTCAGGAAGGAATTTAACTACAAATGTAATAATAAACAAAAAGTGTGTCATTAAGCACTCAAAATATGTTATCCAGCTATAAAACAATATCTGAAGTTACGTACACTTAGGTCACATACACACGTGGAGAACATTCAAACTCCATAAAGACGCTGACAAGTTTAACAGTCAAACTTAAATTCATGGTACTGTATAATATTATTATTTAGAACTATGGATTAATTGCCATTAACGTGTGCGATTAATGCATTAAATATTTCTATGATTAACACATTTAGGGGTTGCATTAAAAAAAAAAAAAAAAATCAACTTAACCGCGCTTCACAATTAATGAAGCAGTGCCAAATCAATCCAATTCTATTAATAGCGCTTGATCATTTCTTTTGTTGCTTCTTGGTAACAGTCTTCATCCACAAACACCAGTTGAGCTGTATACATACCTTACAAAACAGGATCATCCTGTACTGTAACCTAAAATACAGCGTACCAAATCAAATCAGTAAGTGACACAATTTGACTGGTATTTTTGTACACATCATTTCATTTATGCACTAGCTCTTCTCAGCGCAGAGAATAATGCAAGAACAATTAAAATCAAACCAATTACATAAGCAGAGTGAATGAATTTAATTTTCTTGTTGCGCCAACATTGAAGACAGACAAGCACTACACCATGACCAAGACTAAGCATGCTGCATTCAAATATAGATTGTAATATAAAAATTAATAGTAATATAATAATGAATAGTACAAGTGTGGATTTCTTTGTCATTTTTACTGATACATAATTTCCTTCCGCTTTCATTCAATTCTAGAGGCAACTCTAGAATTCTGTAGGTGACTTTGTGTGTTGAGTGTTTCTCTAAGAGCAGCTTGCACTTTCCTACCCCAGAGTTTTCATTGTACTGGGGATCCAACAGACTGACAATAAAAAACAAGTATTGAAAGAGCTATTATTCTCTATTCCTCAGGTTCCTCATTGAACAATAACAAGCAAGCTTAATTAGGCTTTAATATTGCCTTTCAGAACATCTTTGACCATGAAGAAATATGATATACATACTAATCAACGTTAATGTACATCTACTCTGACTGAATACTGCCTCAACAGAGGATATCAAAATAAGCCCTATAATCTAGCTGGCTAAAGAACAGTTTCATACTTGTCACACTGCTAAAATTAAGTGATCAAAAGCATACTTTTCGCATTTCAAAATCCTCTCACTACAGAAATCTATTTTGGTGACAATATTTTAAAACCATATTCTAATGAATAAATATAATTTGTATGAAACAAACGTCTCCCATTGCTTCTAACCTCGAAGACACACAGCATTTCAACATACAAGAATGGAAAGATGTAAACATAATGCTTATTGTTTGCCTACTTATTTTATTAATACTTAAAAGTTTTCTCCTACTTTCTCTAAAAACTCTGTGGTGCCGCCATTCCCTTGGTGCCCCAAGCATATGCTTATTTTGCTTAATGTTTAATGCAGGGTTACCTTATTATCATCAGCATAAGAATGCATAGATAAATCAAATTTATTTTCTGTTGGCAGCAATATTGCAACTGTGTGAAAGATTACAAATTCAGAACTACTACCAAAAATTAAGCTACAGTTGCAAAATGATAACGTGGATGCTGTAATCATAATTGTAAGAGTTTAAAAATACCTTCTGTACAACTTGGATTGGCCAAATTTCACCAGCAGCAGAGGCACCTGGAAGGTTGTTAATGCCAGAACAACCTGATATAGGGAAGAAAACTAAAATTAACAAGATTAACCATAGGACTCAATGTTATATTTTAATCTGAACATTTAACTGGCAACAACACTTTTATAGCAAGTTAAATAAACAAAGAAATAGGTAGGCGAGGCAGTAAACAAATAACCCTTTTTAAAAAATAAAAATGGTTATGACTTACATATATTCCACATTTAACATTCATCTACTAATAAATACCTTTTTATGATCAAAACTGAGAATAGAAATAAAGAATAGAAAAGTTGGGTGGCATTTTATTAGAAGTTACTTAGTCAAACCAAACACAATCCATTTAATAAACCACTTTTCCAGTTAATGGTTTCAGTGAGCCAGTGCCTACCCCAGCAGGAACTCAATCTTGAACGGACTTCAGACTGATCCAAATCCTCAGGAACAGATGTAATGTATGGCTGCAGCTTGTAATTGTGGCTGT
Source organism: Erpetoichthys calabaricus (assembly GCF_900747795.2). Classification (NCBI taxonomy): domain Eukaryota; kingdom Metazoa; phylum Chordata; class Cladistia; order Polypteriformes; family Polypteridae; genus Erpetoichthys; species Erpetoichthys calabaricus. Next base: position 89,935,099 of record NC_041396.2, on the reverse strand, counting down.
GGCGTCTCTCCAGCAAGTACTGTGCAGTTCCCCAGCAAGTATTTTAATCTGTGCTGGCGTGCAGCCGATTATTGTATGTGTGGCATCTCCCCAGCAAAGGACTTTATGTGCGCGGCCGTGAGTACCCAATCAGCACTCTCCCCAGCAATGATGTCATTTATTAAAGAGTGCCCCTCGCATGCACACTTTACCATAAGACACACACACGGACACATGGACGCACACAGGGATTTTATTAAAGAGGATTGATTGATGTCAACCAACAGTTCTTAAGATTGTTATCATGAGTTCCAACAATGAACTGATAAACAGCTGTTGCACGTACCTCCACTTCTTAGTTATTAGAAAGGATTTATTTAGACATATGCCAGACCTCTCCTGAGAAGCAGGAGAAGCTTTTCTGGAAGTAAAAGTTGTACTCACTATAAACACAGGCAACTGCTACCCATTCAACTCATACTTCAGTGAAACAGACTAAAGAAATCTTTTAAGAAAAAAATAAAAAGATAAACTTACACCAGTTCCGTCGCCAACCCAAGCCAATGATACTGATCCACTTAGGTCAATGAACTGATACTGTGGAGAAAATTTAAAAGATAAGAGTGATGATGTGGACCCAATAAGAAAAAGAATAATTGATACATTAAGAAATGTTTTACATACGGCTACCTAAAAACCGTATTGCTGGTTTATACAGTACCCAAGCATTTACCCAAAATGACTGGCCTGCAATTAAGCATTTTTTTTATTTTGGAACTATTTTATAAAATGAAGAATACTAAAGCAAAAGTTTATAATTGATGATTATTAGCAAAACAATCTTTAATGTTGCAATGTGTATAGAAAACCAGCACAGACTAATGAGATTAACCTCTCAGATCACAGAGGAAAAAATAATATTAACAGAATTTAAGCAAACATAGCTTACAGATGTTTCACCAGTGGGCTCTAGAAAGAAGAGTAGATCAAATATCAATTCTTTCAAAAATATTTTCTACTGTATTAAAAGCAGAAAACTCTTCAGTCAGTGAACTCTATATTTTATCTTTATAATATTGTTTTTTGTTTTCATGAGAGGAATAGCTTAAAAATTTAAAAAAAACAACGATTTGAAAAGTAATAATGTAACTGAAGAGACCTTGAAAACAAGTTTCAGACTTTTTTCAAACTGTAAATTCATTAACCTAAGGCATAATAAGACTTGTATGTCTAAAAATGTTATTTGTTCTTGCTACTTCTGCATGAAAAACACATCTTCAGACACAAACCAACTAAATCCAATTCAAGGTCAAAGGGATGGGGGCTACAACCTAACCTGCCGCCATGGAATGCAAAGTAAACACCAACCTTAGAATAGATCATGCCCTTAGCAAAGTTAATGAAAACACATTCACACTGCATTAATCTGGAACTGCCATTCAAAGACATAAACAGTGTACATCATTGGGATGTGAGAGGAAGACAAGAGTACTTGAAGAAAGACCCACATAGACATTAAAAAAAAAAAAACAAAAAAAAAAAAAAAAAACCAAAACAAGCAATAGAATGCTGGATTCAAACCCAGGAAGTTGGCAGCAGCATTCACAACTGTGACACCATGCTGCTCTACCACTGTATATTTGTTGTGTAAAACTGCAAGTCATATGCAAAATAACACAAATGTATACATTTGTGGGCAACATTAAGAACACTGTAAATCGAATAAATAATTTGTAACTGTTAACGTATATTTACTTGAGCAGAAAAGCAAAATCCCGTTGAGGGGATGGTAGTGGAAATGGCATGAATCTTAAACAGATGCTTTCCTTAAGAGGGAGCAGTCACGTTTTTCTACCTTTAACAGCAAAAAGTTCTCCAACATAAGGGTGCAAATAAAAAATTATGAAAATGAAACAATGCAGCTATTTTCATATAAAGTGCCAGATAACATACATTCAATGCATTTTTTTGAGAAATTATGACATTTTCAATGAAAAGATAGCTATTTTTCTATCTTTTAAAAGCAAAACCTAGTCTAGTACATTGCCAGCAAAAGGGTGGACTCGTGACATTAGTGGTCTAGTGTTGAGCTGGAGGAACAACTCAAATCTCAAGGATCAAAAATGGCTGCATGACATACAGTCATATGAAAAAGTTTGGGAACCCCTCTTAATTCTTTGGGTTTTTTGTTTATCATTGGCTGAGCTTTCAAAGTAGCAACTTCCTTTTAATATATGCCATGCCTTATGCCTAAACAGTAGTATTTCAGCAGTGACATTAAGTTTATTGGATTAAAAGAAAATATGCAATTTGCATCATAAAATTAGACAGGTGCATAAATTTGGGCACCCCAACAAAGATATTACATCAATACTTAGTTGAGCCTCCTTCTGCAAATATAAGAGCCTCTGGACACCTCCTATAGCCTTTGATGAGTGTCTGGATTCTGGATGGAGGTATTTTTGACCATTCTTCCATACAAAATCTCTCCAGTTCAGTTAAATTTGATGGCTGCCGAGCATGGACAGCCTGCTTCAAATCATCCTATACATTTTTGATGATGTTCAAGTCAGGGGACTGTGATGGCCATTCCAGAGCATTGTACTTCTCCCTCTGCATGAATGCCTTTGTAGATTTCAAACTGTGTTTTGGGTCATTGTCTTGTTGGAATATCCAACACCTGCGTAACTTCAACTTTGTGACTGATGCTTGAACATTATCCTGAAGAATTTGTTGATATTGGGTTGAATTCATCCGACCCTCGACTTTAACAAGGGCCCCAGTCCCTGAACTAGCCATACAGCCCCACAGCATGATGGAACCTCCACCAAATTTGACAGAAGGCAGCAGGTGTTTTTCTTGGAATGCGGTGTTCTTGTTCCACCATGCAAAGTGCTTTTTGTTATGACCAAATAACTCAATTTTTGTCTCATCAGTCCAGATGAGCATTTGCATACAACAAGCGACTGTTTGTGGCGTGAGTGCAGAAAGGGCTTTTTTCTCATCACCCTGCCATACAGATGTTCTTTGTGCAAATTGCGCTGAATTGTAGAACGATGTACAGATACACCATCTGCAGCAAAATGTTCTTGCAGGTCTTTGGAGGTGATCTGTGGGTTGTCTGTAACCATTCTCACAATCCTGCGCATAAGCCGCTCCTGTTTTTTTCTTGGCCTGCCATACCTTGGTTTAACAGCAACTGTGCCTATGGCCTTCCATTTCCTGATTACATTCCTTACAGTTGAAACTGACAGTTTAAACCTCTGAGATAGCTTTTTGTAGCCTTCCCCTAAACCATGACACTGAACAATCTTTGTTTTCAGATCTTTTGAGAGTTTCTTTGAGGATCCCATGCTGTCACTCTTCACAGGAGAGTCAAAGGGAAGCACAACTTGCGACTGACCACCTTAAATACCTTTTCTCATGGTTGGACACACCTGTCTATGAAGTTCAAGGTTTAACGAGCTAATCCAACCAATTTGGTGTTGCAAGTCATCAGTATTGAGCAGTTACATGCATTCAAATCAGCAAAATTACAAGGGTACCCAAATTTTTGCACAGCCAGTTTTTCACATTTGATTCAATTTCAATCAACTAAATACTGCTTCACTAAAAATCTTTGTTCAGAAAACACCCCAGTACTCAGTTGTTCCTAGGAAATTAAAGACATACCACCGTTATCTTTTTTTGTTGGATGTAGAGTATATTATTATGCAGGCTGAGAGGGGTTCCCAAACTTTTTCATATAAGTGTAAATGGTCCACATTAATGACTAGTTGGACTGGTCTCAGAACACAGAGAAACTACTGTATATAAGCAAGGGCAGAGCAGGCTCTTTTTCCTCAGGGGACTATGCTCCTTTAATGTGGAAAGTGACAACCTTCACATCTTCAATAACTCTGATGGACAGTGAAATTTCCTACTCTGGTGTACTGGGGTGGTAACATCACTTCAAGTGAGGTTCACTGAATCAAAAACCTAATTACAAGGGCAAGCTCAGTTATAGGACACACTCTGGACCCCCTGGTGGTAGTTACCTGCCCCTCTCCTTTTTCATCCATGTGACCAACCCCAGTTGACCCTGTGCACTTGCAATTTCGCTAAATGGCAATTACCTCATTCAGGTCAGTATACAAAACCAAAAAGCAATTAATACCTTAAACCAGAAAAATATGCTACTGTGACATACTTTAACATAGTTGGGTGTCTTCTGCACCTTAATCTCACAAATGTGAAGGTGTGACAGTAACTGTCACACAAGTCAGGAAATGTACCCATGGCTTAACATTTAGGTGTATTCAAGGACTTGGCGTAAGCATTATGAAAGTTACAGCATTTAAAATTTTTGCGCATTTATTTAATCAAAGAGAGAGAGAACACATTTTTGTTTATTAAATATTCTTCCAACAATAAGTCATATCAAAATATGACAATGGTAATATGTTTTTGATAGCATTTTATAATAGCATGTAGTTGACATACATCATATATAGATTTTTTTTTTTTTTAATTATTTAACAAAAAAAAAAAAAAAGCCGGATTCCAACTCAAGTGATATAAACATCAATGTAGGAAGTATTTTAAGATAGAGAAGCTATTTATCTGTGGCATCTTTGCATGATAACCATCTTTTTCCACCCTCTCAAACATAACAGTTTTTAAAGTTTGAGAAAACATACAGGAATAAATAGTTTAGAGATTTGTACATACACAACATCTTTGCATCCTACGAACAATTACACTCCAAAATTTATCTTCCCATCAACACAATTTTTCCACTATTTCAAAATAAGAAACAAAATCTGCCTAATTTTCCTCACCTCCCACCTACTTCTATTCCGGAAGAAAAATTAATCAGTCTTAAGATCTCAGACAGCATTTCTATCTATACTAATAAAAGGCAAAGCCCTCACTCACTCACTCATCACTAATTCTCCAACTTCCCGTGTAGGTGGAAGGCTGAAATTTGGCAGGCTCATTCCTTACAGCTTACTTACAAAAGTTAGGCAGGTTTCATTTCGAAATTCAAAGCGTAACGGTCATAACTGGAACCTACTTTCGTATACTATATACGGCCATAGCGGGAAGCTCGGTCGCCGTGTGAGGTGGTTGCGTCTTGCATCATCACGCCTCCCACGTGATTGAGTGCCTGCCCATATAAGGTAAATATTCGTGGGTGATGGACTGTGCTTAGCATATTCATAAGCAAATCCACAAGTTCATAGGGACGCTGTGGCTAAATACTCGCAAGCACATCCACAAGTTAATAGGGACGCTGTCGCTATATTCATAAGCACATCCACAAGTTCATAGGGACGCTGTGGCTAAATACTCGCAAGCACATCCACAAGTTAATAGGGACGCTGTCGCTAAATACTCGCAAGCACATCCACAAGTTAATAGAGCTTCTGTTTCTAGATACGATCCCAATAATGAAAAGCGGCTCATACGAAAACAACAGGTTTGGCTCAAAAAAGCCAATTGTGGATTTGCGTACGACCCAAACATACATTATGAGTCTGACAAAACAGTACACATTGGATCCATGGATGTTCACTGTGACTATTGTCAAGCTCAGAAGTGGAAATGCAAGTCTCCTGGTTTGTGCTGTAACGGTGGTAAAGTCTCTGTCACTCTTTTACATAAGCTTCCTGACCTAATTACGTTCACTTAAAAGATGCTATCGACAAAAACGACACTGATTTAATAGAACTTGGTCAAGCTGTGATATTACCATCTTCCTTCACTGGAGGACTTCGCTATATGCACGAGCGTACACAAGACGCTATGACATACGTACGTCATTATGGCCGCCCTGACTTATTCATCACATTTACTTGCAATCCTAAATGGCCTGACATCACTGAAATTCTCCTTCCACGTCAAAAACCTCACGATCGCCACGACCTTATCAGTCGTGTATTTCATCTCAAGATTCGCAAAATGATAGACTTGCTCACGAAGAGTAACATTTTCGGCTGTACAAATTGCTACATGTACACCATAGAGTGGCAAAAGCGAGGTATTCCCCATGCACACATTCTATTGTGGCTAAAGGATAGGATTAAACCAGCTCTCATTGATCAAGTCGTCCGTGCGGAAATTCCTGATCCACAGACTGACCCTGCCTACACAAAATAGTAAAATCCACCATGATATTCGTTTGTTCAAAACCTTAAATCTCCGAAAGTTCTTCACCGATTGCTTTGAAATTTTGACACAACGTTGCATTCGAATACGCGAGTGTTTTTATATACATATTATATAGATGTCACACCTGTGACAGGTAAAAACATGCTTTTTTTAAAAAACACAATGCCATCTGTTGGACGTAAAGGCAACACACGCCATACTAAATACTTTACGATTCTATTTCAATGTTTCGATCAAATACATTTGAAAGTACGTGAATAAAGGCAGCGACATGGCAGTTTTTGGCGTGCAACCAGAAAGAAATGATAGGAATGTGGTCATACATATCGATGAAATCGCACAGTATTAGGCTGGAAGATACATAAGCAGCAATGAAGCTGTATGGTGAATTCTTTTATTTCCCATACATGAACGAAGTCCAGATGTTGTTCACTTAGCAGTACATCTAGAAAATGGACAACGCGTTTATTTCACAGCTGCAAATGTGCAACAAATAGCCCTGAATCCACTGGCTACAACGTTAACTGCTTTCTTTACGTTATGTCAAAATGACGCGTTTGCGAAGACACTGCTGTATTCAGAAGTGCCTACGTATTACACATGGAATGCGAGTAGAAAATCATTTGAACAACGCAAACGAGGAGAGCGAGTCAACAGACAACCTGGCATATTCAAAGAAACTACGATAGGCAGACTGTACACCGTGCATCCCAATCAAGATGAATGCTTCTTTGTTCACATGCTGTTGGTAAATGTGCCCGGTCCAACGTCTTTCCAGCAATTGAGAATTGTCAACGGCATTACACATGCCACTTTCCGAAGTACATGTCAAGCTCTGAATTTATTGGAGAACGACCGACACTGGGATGTATACATTAATGACGCGTGCAACACGTCACATCCAAATCAAATTCGTGCATTGTTTGCAATCATATTGACCGCCTGCTCTCCTTCTCCTACACAGTTATGGGAGAAATATAAATCGCACATGGCTGAAGATATTTTCCGTCGAATACGCAAGTAAAATTCAAATATAAACATGGATGTCACAGCAGACATCTACAACTAAGCGTTGATAATAATTGAAGATTTGTGCTTAGAAATCGCGAACAAAGTTCTCAATCAATTGGGAATGCCATCACCGAATCGATCTGCTGCTGCTGCTTCGTTCGATGTAGAATTGCGTCGTGAACAAAATTACAACACGGGTGATCTTTTGTCGTATGTGCAATCAAATATTCCTACGCTAACGCTTCAGCAAAAAGGCATCTACAATCAAATAATGCAAACTGTCAATAACGGGGTTGGAGAAATCTGGAAATTGGGAACGGAAAGGGGACGGTTGATCTGACCTCAGGACGAATTTCATTGCCTCATAACTTCTGCAATTTAGTGACGTCAAAAGAAGAATTGGTTGAAAAGGTATTTCCCAATATTCAAACCAATTATAAGAATCACGATTGGCTGAGTGAACGAGCTATTCTTGCGGCCAAAAACAAAGACGTCTAAGAACTTAACAATATTATTCAGTCCAACATTCTGCACAGACAATGGGACAACAAAAAATATTGTATACCCACAAGCATTGTGAAATTAAGCATATTAGAAATGTGCGCTAGACCCCCGTGGCCCTGTGTTCGGATTCAGGGGGTTGGAAAATGGATGGATGGATGGAGAAACGTGCGCTTTCTCTTTTCTTTCTTTTCCATTTAACCAGACAGCCACAGCAACGCGTGGCCGGGTACAGAGATAGATATATATATATATATATATATATATATATATATATATATACAGTGGTGCCTCACACAACGAACTTAATTCGTTCCAGGAGCAAGTTTGTTATGCGAAAAGTTCGTTATGTGAAACGCGTTTTCCCATAACAATACATGTTAAAAAAAATAATTCGTTCTGTAGCATAAAATATGCTAAGATGACATAAAAAAAGATAAATTTTTTGTTATTATTTTTATTTAGATACATCTAAAAACATAATTTTTTTTTAAAAAAACACACATTTTTTTAATTTTAAGACAGACTAAGTAGAGTCTACCGAATCTTGCACATCTTCATCCATTTTCTGCTTTTTGGCCGATGGTTTCATGAAAAACCTGTCCAAAGTCGTTTGTTTTTCTCTTTTCTTCAACATCTGCCGGAAATAACGGACAAGAGTATCGGAGTAAAGATCGTTGATCCTGTTTGCTTCAGCTGAATCCGGATAGTGGGCATTGGTAAACTCCTGAACTGCTTTCCATTTGACCAGGATGTTCTTGATGTCAGCAGTTGGGATTGGTTGATTGTTTGATTGTTGCTCCTCGTTATCAGATGACGCTTCCCTTTGAGCATTGTCCTGTTGCTGGACCAGAAGTGCTTGGAGCTCTTCAGTTGTCAGCTCTTCTTCGTGTTCCTCAATAAGCTCCTCTACATCCTCTTCCTCTACCTCTAATTCCAACCTTTGGGCCACTGTGATGATGTCCTTCACCACTTCTGTGTCATCAACTACTGCTTCTTCCTGGGTCCACGAAGGCACAAGCATCTTCCAAGCAGAAATGAGGGTCCTTTGTGACACTTCTTCCCAGGCCTTCTGTATAAGTCGTATTGCCATAAGGACATCAAATTTCTCCTTCCAAAACTTTCGGACAGTCATATTGTCTCCACCAAACTCGCATTCTTCAAACACCTTATTAAAGAGGGCTCTAGTGTAGAGTTTTTTAAAGTTCGCAATAACTTGCTGATCCATTGGCTGAAGAATGGATGTGGTGTTTGGTGGCAAATACTGCACCTTGATAAAAGGATAATTTTCCTGCAATATTTCCTCTAGGTCTTTTGAGTGAGAAGGGGCATTGTCAAGTATCAGAAGGGCTTTGAGCAGCAGTTCTTTTTCCAGCAAGAATTTCTTCACGGCAGGAGCAAAGGTTTCCAGAATCCATTCGTTGAAGATAACTTGGGTCACCCAGGCTTTTTGATTGGACTTCCAACGGACGGGCAGTTTGGACTTAATAACGTTATTTTTCTTGAAAATTCTGGGATTTTCAGAGTGATAAACCAATAGAGGTTTGATCTTGAGGTCTCCGCTGGCATTAGACGAAAACATAAGGGTAAGTCTGTCCTTCATGGCTTTGTGTCCTGGCAATTTCTTCTCCTCTTTTGTAATGAAGGTTCTGCTCGGCATTCTTTTCCAGAAAAGACCCGTTTCATCGGCATTGAACACTTGTTGTGGGCAGTATCCTTCATCCTTAATACATTTTTGAAAGTTAATAGAGAACTTTTCTGCTTCTTTCTTGTCAGCACTGCCAGCCTCACCATGCATAGTAACGCTGTGGATTCCACACCTTTTCTTAAATCTAAAAAACCACCCCCTGCTGGCTTTGAATTCTTCTTCATTATCTTGATTGCTGCTACTTCCAGGGACGTTTTTCTTTAGATCGTCATAAATTCTCTTGGCTTTGTGACAGATAATATCTTGGGTTGTTACGTCACCTTTCACCTGCCTGTCCTTAATCCAAATCGCTAATAGCCTCTCCATTTCCTCGTGGATTGAAGACCTATGTTTTTCATGAAATAGTTTTGATACTCCTTTGGCTACTTTGGCTGATTTGATTGCATCCTTATTTGTCAAAATGGTGAAAATGGTGGTCTTGCTGAGGCCAAACTCTTTGACGAGGTCACACTGTTTTACCCCACATTCACTCCTTCTAATTATTTCCTGTTTCATTTCAACAGAAATCACCTTCCTGCTTTTTTTAGAAGCCATGATATAAAAAAAATACTGAGTTTAACTTAAAAGGACGACTGCCGTGATACGTGCGTGATTTAATTCGTAATGAAGAAAGATTGCCGCGATACGTGCTTAAGTTAAGCGCAGTGACTAACGACTGCCTGCAGTGCCTGCGCGGAAGGATGCAATACATCGGCAGCGATCGTGGAAGCTCGGGCGAAGCAGTCGTGGAAGCTCGGGCAAAGCGGTCGTGGAAGCTCGGGCAAAGCGGTCGTGGAAGCTCGGGCAAAGCGGTCGTGGAAGCTCGGGCAAAGCGGTCGTGGAAGCTCGGGCAAAGCGGTCGTGGAAGCTCGGGCAAAGCGGTCGTGGAAGCTCGGGCGACTTCGTTGTGTGAAACGAAGTTCGTTGTATGAATCATGAAATGAAGTTCGTTGTGTGCAGCGTTCGCTGTGCGAGGCACCACTGTATATATATATATATATATATATATATATATACACACACACACACACATACATACACACATATATACAGTATACATATAAAAAGCGGCTCATACGAAAACAACACGTTTGGCTCAAAAAAGCCGATTGTGGATTTGCGTACAGCCACCGAAACTTTATAACGGCACGAGACTTCAGGTCACATGTCTGCAAAAGAACCTAATTGAGGCATCTATTTTACTGGCAGTGGCTCAGGGGAGAGAGTTTTTATTCCTCGCATCCCCGTTATACCCTCTGATCTCAAATTCAATTTTTGATCTCTTGATTTCAATTCAAATGCCTCGAATTTCCAGTAAGGCTGTGGTTCACAATGGCAATTAATAAGTCTCAGGGACAGACCCTACAAAAGGTTGGCATTGATTTGAGGCAAGATTGCTTTTCACATGGCCAACTATACATTGCATGCTCAAGAGTAAGCTCAGCGCACAGCTTGGTCATATTACAACCGGAGGGCCGAACTGACAACGTGGTATACAAACAGATCCTTAACAAATAATTATTTGTATATTTTCCCTCAGTTTAAAAATGTTTACTTTTCTTCTTAATAACAATTTTAAGGCAGTACTTCACCGCTGCGAAGCGCGGGTATTTTGCTAGTAATATATAAAAACATTTTCAAGTCTTCTCAAAGATCCCACAGTACCAGTGGGAAAAGGATTTCTTACTCAACATCTCAGAAAAGGAGAGGAAGGCAGCCATGCATAGAATTCACTATAGCTCATATGTGCAAAGTATTCATTTGTTCAACTTAAAATCTTTTAAATCAACCATATCTGTCTCATTTAAAATTGTCCAAAACCTTTCCAGGGAAAGATCCAACCTACAAATGTTGCAATCAAGCTCTAGCCTCATTGGGCTATAAGTTTTGGGCATGCACCAAAGTAACATCATTCTGGACAAACATTTTTAAATGCCTATCAGACAGCCTTGGTGCCACAATCACTCCTAAACCATTAACAGCTGTGTTTGGGGTACTCCCAGATGGGCTTAAAGTGGAGAAGGACAAACAAACTGCAATTGCCTTTACTTCACTGTAAGCACATAGACTTATCTTGCTCAACTGGAAGAATTCTAGCCCACCTCTTCTAAGTCAGAGGGCAATTTATGATGCATACTATTTGAAATTGGAAAAAATCAAATTCCCAGTTTGAGGATCTGTTAAAACCTGGCAGGATCTAATTAATGACATGGCTGGGGGTTGAATTGAATTTAGTTTTGTCAAGTTTGACTTGATTGTATGGAATATTACTTGCTTTTAATAAAATGAATAAAAATACACTTTTTAGCTTCATATGCACAAAGCATTCAATCATTCAACTTAAAATCTTTGTTCGAGCATATTTATCTCGTTTAAAAGTGTCCAAAATGTATCCAGGGCAAGATTCAACATGTGAACATTGCAATCTAGCTCCAGAATCACTGGGGCACATATTCTGGGCGTACACTAAATTAACATCATTCTGGACCAAAATCTTTGAATGCCTGTCAGAGAGCCTTGGTGTCATAATCCCTCCTAATCCATTAACAGCTCCGTTTGGTGAACTCCCAGATGGTCTTAAAGTGGAGAAGGGCAAATTGATTGGAATTACTTATATCACACTAGTAACACATAGACTTTTCTTGCTCAACTGGAAGAATCCCAGTTCACCTGTTACAAGTCAGTGGGAAAAATTAAATTCTCACTAAGAGAATGTGTTCAAACTTTTTTTTTTTTTTTTTTTATATAAATACGGCAAGATTTAATTAATCAAATCTCAGAATAAGCATTTATAATCAGAGAAAAAATTACATTCTTCTTTCTTTGTTGTTTTTAAAGATATGCTCTTGTTGTAGGCTCTCCTCTCTTTTTCTTTGTCAGGGGTTGAATTCTGGTTTATTAAGTTAGACACGATTGCATGGAAAGTTGTTTTCTTCAAATAAAATCAATAAAATTAAAAAAAAAAAATACAGGGATATGTCATAATCAGGTTGAGGTCTGGACTCTGACTTGAACAACACAAAGTTTCTTGGTTAACCTCCTTAGTATTGGAGTTTATTCCAAAAAACAAATAAAAAGTGTTGCTTTTTTAGCATGAAAAATTACATTTTCATTAAATCTCAAAAGTATAAAAATGATACAAATAATATTGATGAATAAAAGTAATAATTTGAAATGAACAAAAACAACAACAGTAATAATACTATTTATGATGCCAAAATAGTATATACTGCAATCTGTCTCAAAATGAGTTCTTTGTGTGGTAAATCTTAAAGCACGGTGAAAGACAATCCAGCATGATAGGAACAATAATAGTGTTTCTTTTTGGATTTTCTTTTCATATTTATCAGTTTTGAACAGCATGCTGTACATGTACAAGATGGATTCTGTTTTTTTTTCCTGTTGAAGGTAGATAATCAATAAAATGTCTACCAATAAGACACTCTGGATTGATCCATGATGTGCTGGGCTGAACGGGTCTCTTTAGCAGTAGTGTGGACGGTGGATATGCAGCAATGATTTGTTCTACAAGCTGGCATGTAAAGTTTGCATGAGATACAGTTTTGCCAGCTTTTTTGTTTGTATAACACAAATGCATTCCAAATGCACTGTTCTACCAGATGGCAAAATATCTTTTTGTAGTATTTCTTTTGTTGCCTCCACATAACGGCATAGAAAGTCAACTCATGATCCACATGATTTATGCCACCCACTGTGCTGTTGTAGTCGACCACAGCACAAGGTTTCGTAATCTACTTGTTGTCTTTTGCCTGTACAGTGGCTGTAGCTGCATTATGTACAGTGCTAAGAAGACAAACATCTTTCTTGTACTTCCATTTCCGCACAAGCACTTTACCATTTTACCAAGCTAGCAACCCTCGTTGTAATTTAGCTCTGCCAAAGTCTTCAGGCATGCCATGACGGTTAGGACACACTGTTCCATAAGAGTCAGTCTTCTTTGTGGCAAAATGTCAAATAGCTCTGGTGAAGTGTAAAAGTTGTCCGTGGTTACGCTGTAACCTTGATCCAGCAGAGCATCTACCAAAGTCCGCACCGATGAGGTAGCAATGCCATACTGATTGTATTTCGGATCAAACATTGTCCCTTTCCCCATGTACAGAACTGAATTCCAAATGTATTCAGTTTTAGAGTCACAAAGCTCATAAAGCTTTATGGCAAAACTTGCTGTTTTTGACGCAATGTATTGTATCCATGACAGTGTGCCCTTATAAGCCAGGAGCCTTTCATTAAAGAGGACATCATGGTCCAGAAGGTAAACACTCTGAAATTTTACTACAATGGCCTGGTATATCTCCCAAATTGTCTTCATTTTGGGTGCTGGATGGGTATTCTCATCAAAGTCATCATTGTTGGCAAAGTGCTGATATTTCATAATTAGTAAAAACCTACACTCAGACATAATTTCTCCAAAGAATGGCAGCACTGACAGAACTTTTACAGCATGAGCAATTCTTCGTTCTAACACTTAGTCAAGACGCATCTGTACAGTTGCCCGAGTGTCCCTCAGAACGAATGCTTTTAGCATGGTTTTTGCAGCCCAAGTAACGCTCAGGTCTAGTGCTAAGGTAGCTACGCCATTCTATTGTTATGTGATGGGACATGAAATGAGCTATTCATGCAAGGAATCGGAGAAGTATCAATGACCTAAACAATTTTTTATAAAGGAGGACTGATGTAAAATGAATTTCAACTAGACAACAACACTTCGCAGAGAATTTTCTATTATTTACTATATACAAGGATTCACACACTTTTTTACAGCCTCAATTGTGCAAACTGCACTTGTCTATTACAAAGTCAAGTTTTAGTCATGTTTCCTCTACAATAACAGACATAAATGAAACAAAAAAGATTAGGTTAAAATTTATACAGAAATGATCAAATATTTACATCATTTGAAATATATTTTTCTATTAAATTGAGTAAAATGATACACAAGAAAAACTCTATACATCTGGAATTTATTTATTAAAAGGACGTATGGCAAGACAGGAATTTCTGAATCAATGTGGAGTTTTTTTATACCACCTGATTTACTAATGTTTTTTGTGTAATGACTGTCTGTCATTATTGGAGATGATTTTCAGTTTTTTTTCCCCCCCAACACTGCCCTCTGACATATGCTTACCTAATTATTTACAATGGCCCCAATAACTTTAGATGCATGTCTGCTAATCTGCTGGTGCTTTTTTAAATTTTGGTTTGTCAGACTACTACACTAGGCAATAAAGCTGAAAGTGATAACAGAATCGATGACACAATGATAAAAGAACAAAATTAGGTCCTTGTTCACTTTAAAAAGTCTAAGTTCTCTTATTGTACCAGTGTACCAAATAGTCAACTTAAAATGGTTCATTGGTCAATGCACTGTAGCAGACTCCTAAGTGTATTTCTCTGTGTTTTGTGCCCATTTTGTCTTTAGATCATGTTAAATTATTTGTTTTCTATTTCCAGGCTGTCTATTACTGTAAAGATAAGACCACACTGAGTTAAATGTAGAATTCTAGGTCCAAATTCCAAAGGAATCACATATGTTCTTGAAACTATACACTAATACCAAGGTTTACCTTAGTGTTAAATCATATAATTTTAAATTTACACAATCTGAAGACATAACTGCAGTGTCCTGGAGTGGCAGATCTTCAATTATAAACTGTAGATGCTTCTAGTTTATTTTTTACTCAAACAAAGAAGATGATCTTACTTTTACTGGGGCAATTAACATCAAAGCATCTTCTGTTCCTGTATTGTACCAATAATTAATCACATTAAAACATCTGTCCAAACAAAACAGGATCATGCTTCAGGCTGTATTGATTATTTTATAACTTGGGAAACAGAGAGGCATAAAAAAAAATCAAACTTTGAACAAAGTCATCCATCATACAAACGCTAGCCAATCAAATGTGTGTAATACGACATGTCCCAAGGCCCCACGTGGAATTTTAATGTAAATATGGCTTGTCCCATGGACCAAAAACAGTGATGACAAAAAGGACAGAATAATGCGAAAGTGACTTCGGGGAAGGGCAAGGGTGACGTCAGAACAGAAGACAGAGAGACATGTGATCGTTTCATCTGAATGTCAACAAAACCATCTTATGAATAATACAGATCGCTACATCAAAAGCCACCCTAGGACAACTTCCAATCCTTGACATTTTCCGTATGCTTTTTCTAAAGACTATACCGAGACTTTCATTATCAATTTTACTTTTTATTGCATCTTGTTCTATTTGGTATTATTATTCATTAATAAATGCCATTTTGCTTTTACATTTTCTACACTTTGTTCTTGTGCCTAGAGTGATTGAAATAATATATTGAAAATTAAAAAAACATGTATGCAGAGTTAGCTACATTACTTGCATATAAGGTTATCAAGGCTAATAGGTCGCTCCTCAAAAGAAAGACAGCTGCAGTAAAAAGAGGGCATATAGACTGGTTGGAAAGTGGAATAACCAATAGAGTTGTGCTTTTAATTATGATTCAATGACACTTGTATGTTTTTCAGTGCTGGAGATAGTAAGTTTTTAAGTACAGACTCCTATAGAATATTGTGTGATGCACTTAGGCATTGCTATTGCCTAATTTTGGATATCTACAGGTAGTCCCCAGGTTACGGACACCCGAACTACGACTTACGAATGAGGCCCCAGCTGTGATGCATGCGCTTCATTAACTGCCGCTCCATCATCTTTGGCCGGAGGACGCTGCAAGTAGTGGCTGGAGGAGTGCGATTTCGCTGCTCCTGCAGTGTAGTGTCCCTGTGTCCCTTGGGCGGCTCCCGGTGGCAAGCGAGCGGTGACCCGTGGTCCATAGTCACTGGGGCCCCAGCTATCGCTTGTGTGCAGGACAGAGGCTTAATGGGGTGGTTCGCTGTCCGCCCACTACGCCGCCAGAGCTACTGCTCCTGACTGGATGCAGGCTGGATGGAGCGGTATAGGGCGTTTCACTGCCCGCCCACTACACACGGTTCCCCCCGAATCGTTTTCGGTGGGCGGATGGTAATGCTGCAAGCAGTGACCACGTTGTGGCTGAATGGAGGCCATTGAGGGTGAACGGGGCAGCGGGGGGTAGCATTGTAGTGTGCTTCGGGTGGCTGCCAGTTGAATGGGGGCGGTGGTGGGCAATTCACTACACGCCTTTGGCCGCACCATGTTCGTTCTCAGTGGGCGGACGCACGCTGCAGGCTACATACTGTAGTGGAGGTGACTGTGTGGTGGGTGTGTGGTGAACCACCCCTCGCTACTCCCATTCATTCTCAATAGCAAGCCTGCTTGTACTGTTACGTGCATAGCAGGAAGTTGTCCTCTTGTCAGTACACCAGACGTGCCAACGAGGGATGCCTGCCTGCTGTGATAGCTGTACAGTGCTGTGCAGAAGAGCTCATCTTAACCTTTTGTCTTCACCCTTCAAGAATGTCTCTGAAACACAAATCTGATGCAAGTGCTAGTGATACAGTAAAGAAGAGAAAAACCATCACCATTGAAAATAAAATAGAAATAATAAAAAGGTCAGAGAGAGGTGAAACTCCATCATTCATTGGCAGAGCACTTCGTTACAGTCAGTCAACAATAGCATTTATTAAAATAATGTACCTGTTCCGACTTACATACAAATTCAACTTAAGTACAAACCTACAGTCCCTATCTTGTATGTAACCTGGGGACTGCCTGTATATACGAATGTGAAGGAGTTTATCACAGGGTGAATGACAATTAGGCTTTCTCCTGAGATATTGTCTATAGGATCCCTATCCATATGTTTATCTGTATCTTTACAGTATGTGTGTAGAACGATTTAAAAACAGACCTAGTAAGTCCCACAGAACCCATGATAATACAATAACTGTCCCAGTATACATGCATACAATGTACAAGAATATTTGAGCTTCAAGAGATTCTGGATTATTTAATGATAATGGCAGCAGTGGGTTAGGAATCAAAATGGTATGGTTTTATATTATTTTATTTACTATAGAATATAATACCATTTACAATACACCAACTAAATATTAATCCACACAATTAAAATAAAATTTGAGCTTACAAAACACACACACACAGGTTGCCAGATCTATACATTTCACTATTTTGGCAAACTTAAATTCCAGCTAGAATGAACCATTCTTTACACCAACAAGTATTATTCTTTTCTTCTCCACTGTACCTACCCGTTTGAATCATATGGAAAAAAATAAAATATGTGCAAATTTGGCTTTGTGTTCCAAATACCATGATAGTGTTAACTTTAATAGATGGATAACCTTCCCTGAAAGAACACCAAACAACAACTGTTACATAATAAAACAACTTATACAGTTGGCTAATGGGTTAAAAATTGAAAGCAAACAACAGGTCTAAACATAGCATAGCAAAATGGAAGGGTGTCCTCATATTTCAAGACATATCAACTCTACTTTCCTTCAAAGTACTGGGTGCTGGCTCATGTGACTAAGCAAATGCTGCCCACACACTGTCTTGTAAGAAAAATTGGAACAGGCAAGAAACAGAGTCTGGTATCTACTTGTAATAGGGGATGAGAGAAAATGAAACCAGCGAACAAACACATAATCAGTCACGTATACAAGAATCTTATCTGATGTCTCATCTATGACATTTTATCATTTCAAAGACATTCTAGAAGTGGATACAGGTTTCAGCCAAGTCATCTTGCAAAGATGTTGTCAGTAGATTATGCATGTTTAAAAGAAAAAGAGATTTTTTTTGTTATTTATTTTAAATAAAAAGGGGGTCACTGCACTACCAGTGCCGGTACATTACTGAATCTGTACATGTTAAAGGCCTGTACCCAAACAGCTAATAATATAATGGTTTAACTGTTCTTTTATCCATCTATTAAAGTTAACACTATCATGGTATTTGGAAGCACCACCTTCCTGATTTGTGAACAAGAGCCAGATGGATCACATTACAAAAATGCAAACTATTTTCACCAGTTTTAATTTTGCTGACTACTAAGTGAACATCTCATGTTTATTTTGTCTATTTAAACACATTTTGAATTTTCCATGAGCTCTGTTACTGCAAAACTGTGAAATTAGGTCTTTAAGAAAGCACTGTCATAGTGGATTTTGAATCCCAAGGTTGCTGGTTCAGTGCTTGCCTCTAACTCACTGATTTTGTAACCATGAAAGTGTCACTCAACTTTCCTGTGACACCACTATGCTGGCAATAAAAACCAAAAAGGGTACAATGTTCAACTGCAATACAAATGATCTTTTAAGTCAGATTATGAAAACACACCTGTCCAATACATAATATTTTTTTCAAGTAAATACTAGGAAATGCAGCCTGTTAGGCCATCTGCTGAAATTCCCTTGATATGCATGCACTCACAAGAGGTACATTCGGAGTACAATTTCTTGTATAAATGGATGTGGAATTTTGTATACATTCATACCAGCCTTAACTTCATGGGCCATCCTAGATGCTCCGGTGCAAAATGAGTGGCACATTAGGAACAAGCAATCTCTCTCTCTCGCTCTCATTTCAGATGTGCTTTATACAGCTCGTGTCAATTCGTCTAAATAATTCATAGAATCTTTATTAGCAATGAATGAACTATTTTTCATTAAACAATGAGGTCATAAAAATATTTAAATAATTATAATAATGGTACACAAACTTTCAAAAAAACTGTATAAAACTGTAAATATTAAAAAAATGGAAGCATCATTTGTTTTAATCATTTAGCTCTTAAGATTGAGACCTCGGCAGGCAGACCCAAGCATTCTTACATCTATATTGATGGTAATCTTGTGTTCAGCAAAATGGTCTAATTTGAAAGGTTTGCCAATGAGTAATCAAAGCCCAAGGGACACACATAACCCAGAGAGGTCTCAATCTTAAGCAACTAATTATCTGGGTTACCTGAAGGGGCATACCACCTGAAAGGGAAAAGCTGAGGTGTAATCCTATACATGGGGTAAAGTCAGACTGAATGGTATAGAACAGATTAGATTATTGAAATGGAAGCGGCCTCTTAAGAAGTAAAACATTACTTCTTTGTGTGGATCTGGGTAGTAATCAAAGCTCATGTGGATGGTGGAAAAGTATTAGCTAAATACTATAGATAATATCCCCAAGTCCAACACTGGTTACAGAATTGAAATTCTAGATTGGAGAAGGGCTATTTATGTATTGCAGAGCTGGACAAAAAATGCACACTGCAGGTTTGGGGATAAGTCCCCAGCTCTATGCTGTGTATCTCAGGTTTGTGCCAGTGTCTGAGTGTTGCCTTAGTGAAGCATTTAACAGGAAAACACTTACTTTCTGTGTGTGTGTGTGTGTGTAACAACTATTCAACATCCTAGAGACAGTAGACTAGACACATTCTGATGGTAGTCTTACCAACAGATGTCAATATATACAATATAGGGAATGACAGAGATCTTGAAACATTAAACTGGGAGAAAGAGCCTCTCTGTCTAGAATGACAATGGTGAACTATTATTGGATTATTGTGTAAATAATTGCATGTACATAACAAATATCAACTTCAAATACAAGATTGATCTTATAAAACGGACTTGGAACAGAAAAAACAGATTTTGAGGATGTCCTGGGGAACACCTGCAAGGTATCTTTCCCCAATTTAAATTATCTCATCTCCTAAACAGCTTCTTCTACATCTCAACAGAGGCCGAGAATTGAGCGATCCTTGTATTTGTAAAACAAATGAAAAATAGGAGTGAACATGTTTTGGTACCTTTAAGGTTTTAAAGATAAGCACACATGAATCCTTCAAAACCACCTAACTCAACAAGGTTAAAAAGTGCCTTCTCTTTTGGAAAAAGATGAAGAAAGTCAATTCACCATGTCAATATTGTCACCAAACTTAAGTGAAAGTTCTCTTTTTATAAAGTAAAAAAAGTACATTTTCCTGCGGTTTAAAATGGGGTCTATGGTTTAATAATGAGTATTTACATGAGTAAGAAAAACCTTTAACTTACCAGATACATCCATAGTACTAGGGTGTTGTACCGTGTTAGCCATTATGAATGTAGAGAAAAGCCAAGCAAAATGACACCTTTTATTGGCTAACTAGAAAGATTACAATATGCAAGCTTTCGAGGCAACTCAGGCCCCTTCTTCAGGCAAGATGTAAGGTGTAAGGCCTGAGTTGCCTCGAAAGCTTGCATATTGTAATCTTTCTAGTTAGCCAATAAAAGGTGTCATTTTGCTTGGCTTTTCTCCAGATACATCCATCCATTTTCCAACCCGCTGAATCTGAACACAGGGTCACGGGGGTCTGCTGGAGCCAATCCCACAAGGCAGGGAACCAATCCTGGGCAGGGTGCCAACCCACCGCAGCTTACCAGATACATCCATGTTCAAAACAAATTTGTTTGAGTATTGACCAGTGCCTAAAAATTCAGGATGCTTGTGCATCTATTTTGTTTTCAGGAGGAAAAAAACAATCTGTCACTTTAAAAGAAGGTGTAACTTAAATTTGAAAAAAATACCAAAATTATCCTTTAATCATCTACTGTGCGACATTGTTGTACATGTTTGATGTTTCTGAACCTGTGGAACTAGTTTCAAATACGGTACATTTTATTTTAGAGGAGTTTATTTTCATACTTTGGACATGTGAAGTAGGCTCCAGTGCTCCAAGTCAAATTACTGCTATTGCTGCTAATTGCTCCAAATTGCTGCTATAGTAAACCAAACTACAAAGTTAAAGGAGGACACCTTCCATGTAGTGACAGAAGGAGGGCTTCTACATGCATATGAATCAAGGTAGAGTTTCATCAAGAGGAGCACAATGTAGGTAATGGCCAAAGCAAAGAACAACATAAAAAGGTGTTGAGGTCACAAAAAAAAAAAAAAAAAAAAAAAAAACTTCCAGACAGTTTCTAGAATGCCCACCCAATGAATCAACAATTCTAGAATCTGTTCTAGAATTAAAGACAGGATATCAATCAGGATCCACCCATGCAGGGTAACGAAATTTTGGAAATGAAGTATACAACATACATTATTGTCAAGAAATCAATGAACATTAAGGAACTCCTCAAGCACCCTGCTATGCGGTGGAGTTCAATTCAGTACTGAAGCCAAGGCACAATGGAAAGGTGACAAAGCTCCAAAATGCTGATTTGGAATGACTTAATTATTAAATGAGTGAGACAGCAAATGGAGTGAATTTTAATCCATATAAAAAGGTATAAATGAATTTAGTTAAGGACTCATCTCTTACTCAGTTTATAAATTTTCAAGAAAAAAAGCATCCAGTTTGGAGGTTAGACAGCTTCAGTACATCTTGGATGCCTCCAAATGAGGTTATCCACCCAACCTCATTGGAATGATCTTTAGCATGCTACCTAAAACATCTACCACAAACCCAATGCATATTACTGTTTTATCCATGACAGTAGTGCAATCATTGTAGTATAACAATTCAAGCACTATTTCATGTACTTAGTGCTGTTAACTTTCAAATCATCCAGTGCTTGGTCTTTTCATCACCAATGGACATTATGTTACCACTTGCTCCCCCCAACCTCCCAAGTAGACCCATACCATTTATATCCAAGTTTCAAATACAATTTATATATCTAATATTTCAGCACTCATGAGGTGTTCTTAATAAGATGATGCTACAAAAGGCTGGTGTACATGGAAGATTACTCTGCCAAAATTAAATTCAATCAAACGTGTAAACTACATTGCAATGCAATTACTTTGAGTGCACTACATTTCAGTTTATGACCACGTTAATTATGCCAAAACTTAATAAAATGAAATGACCAATCAACATCAACAGATGGATCAAGCTGTGTCAACAGTTGGGGTAAGAGGCGTTCTACTTCTGAACATTTCTGTGTTCTGTTGGCAAGCATTAAGTTTCAATGTGGAATGATTAACTGAAAATGGTGAAAATTTTTTTTAGTTCTTGCTTAAAAAGGTGACTCTTATGTTAAGCTGTCCAATGTGTTGTTTTTATGTTATATCGTATTGCTCCATTACTTCTCTGATAGTCCTGACAGATACATCAATAGATTTAGAAATAGCCAGTACAGTAATCCCTCCTTGATCGTGGGGGTTGCGTTCCAGAACCCCCCGCGAAAGGTGAAAATCTGCGAAGTAAAAACCATATGATCATATGGTTATTTTTATATAATTTTAAACCCTTATAAACTCTCCCACACTATTATAAACATCTCCCGCACAATTATACAGCATAAACCCTTTGTATTCTCTTAGATATTAGGTAAGATTCATTGAAATTATGTACGTATGTAAACACACTGTTTATATACAGTAAAACCTAAATATTATTTTAAAGATATTGAGCGTCTCCGATATCACATATGTTACAGCTATTATGACAGACAGGCCACCAGCAACAAATATGTATAATGCAAGAAAAATTGTATACAGTAAAATGTGTGTACAGTGACACTAAACTATGTACATGTAATAAGTTCTGTACATAGAAAATTAATTATGGTTACTCACCAACAATGACATGACGACTTGTCCGATAACGACAAGTTTAATTTTACTGCACAACAAAGGAAAGCGTTACAGCTCTTCTAAAGGAGCCTCTTCAGGCGATTGTGTAGCACCGCCGTTGTTCTTCTTCCGGCAGTCTTCAATCCAAATCCCTAAAGCAGATTCCATCCGGACTACCGCCTTATTACATCCATTTACAACTCATTTTGTGACCTGGTTAAAGAACAATGCGGCCGTAGATCTTATATGCTTTTCCCCCTTTTTAAATAAAAGGAATCGTGGACTCATTGATGCAGTAATGGCGTCCTACAGCGGTGTAGCTGTTCCCTGCCTTCAACATATCCAAAACTTTTACCTTTTCAGCAATCGTTAGCATCTTCCGTTTGCGCTTGGGCACGGCCCCTGAAGCAGTAGCAGGAGCAGATTGTTTTGGAGCCATAACAAAGGGCTTGACTATGCACAAAGATAAACAAAAAAGAGCACAAAAGTTAACTCTTTACACAGCAAAACACGTTGATGCTGAATGAGCGAGACGAGACTTCCTGGTTAATGCAGCGGAATCGAATTCTGTGCTCCGTCGCTGAGCCAATCAGCACACAGGAACTTAACTGCGTGCTCCGATTGGGTAGCTTCTTAGCCATCTCCCAATAGCATCCCTTGTATGAAATCAACTGGGCAAACCAACTGAGGAAGCATGTACCAGAAGTAAAAAGACCCACTGTCCGCAGAAACCCGCGAAGCAGTGAAAAATCTGCGTTATATATTTAGATATGCTTACATATAAAATCCGCGAAAGTCGAAGCGCGATACAGCGAGGGATTACTGTACTGTAATCCCCATCTGCAGGCATTTACAAAACATATTTAGTGGAATATTGGTGTATGGGTGCCCCAGTTGACGATCTACATAATTGTATGCTGCACCTCTTCAGTACATTAGCTCTTAAATACATTCTAAGGATGTTACTTTTGCAGTCAGAAATTCATCGCCTGTCACTGCTACTATTACATTAGCCCTTTCTAGCAACCAGTTCACTTGCCATTGAATGAAATTGTCATTCACATTGGCAGCTTCTACCTGATCAAAGAGATAGCGGATTCCCTCCCCATTTCCCAACTTCAGTGCTGGGTTAACACACTCACGATTGGAATGCCTCTTACTCAAACTGTTAATACAAATAACTGTCAAAAGGTGGGGCAAATGGTAATAGAATTACATTCAGTTTTTGAATGATTAATACATGGTCTTCGATCAAAATGCAATGCATCCATTGAAGAAATGTAATAAGTGTGCTTTGCATTTAGTTATGACGTGATCCATGAACATGAACAAAAATTGCATTTTAAACGGACATGAAAATTGCATGCCATAGTGAAAAGCAATCATTTGCTTGATTTGTTTTTAAATTAATCGTACGATAAAACTGTGCCAAAATTAAACGCACTACATACATACAGTATGTATTGCACTGCAATGCAGTTAACACGTTGGATTGCATTTAATGTTGACACAAATAATCTTCCATAGGTGTAAGCATAAGTTGCCAAGTAGTGTAATTCAAAAATAATTGAATGAATCAAGCTTTAAAAATATATGAAAAGGAACAGTCTGAAGGGCTGTTAAGTATGTAGGTTTTAACTACCTGCTTCACATTTGTCTTGCATGCGTTTTTAAAGGATACAAGTCTGTTCAAGGCCTATTTTATAATGGATTAGTTTGACTGGCATTATCTCCGAGGCAGAGCTTCAGGGGTGACTCTGGGTCTTTGCACGAATGTGAAAAGAAGTCAGAACGGGGAACTTTTTTTTTTTTTTTTGTAGTGAACTGACCAAAATGGATTATTCCTCTACTTCAGCCTGTGTGTTTGGTAAGACAAGGAGTAAAAAGCACTTCACAACAGCAGCATCGCAACCATGCCTTTAACAGGTTTAATTTTTTTAGTCACTTTATCTTCCTGTTTTAACTTGGTGATGGTTAACGGCTTTCCAGATGAGATCATTTCACTTTTTGTGCAGAACTATTAATTTTTGTTTCTTCATTCTTCAAACTTTACAATAATCAGAGTTGACTAGAACAAGCAAAACCTGGTAATTTTCGTAATTTTAATGAATACTGTTACAACAGAAGTGAGGACTTTTTCAGCCAAGGTTGCCATCAGTTGTTGTAAATATGAATCTCACTTTTAGGACTTTAAGGTGCCGCAAGACAGACTTTTTAAATCTTTTTATATCCTTTTGATGTTAATGTGGACAATGTTTAATTGGTCTTGCAGCTGAATGTAACTGAACTTCAGTACGATACTGAACTTCAAAAATAAGTTTCTTTTCTTGATTTCTGCAAACTGCACATTACTCAGAATTTTTTCCCCAAGGCTTTGCAAGTATTCTATATGCACTGCATCATTATTTAGTAGCATATACTATACAGTTGCAAGCAGAACATTTTACAAATGAAAATTACTAAAAGCAAATACAGAAGTAAGCTAACAGATACAAACCTTTCCAATAAATGAACAGTTGAAACAACCAGATTCCCGGTTTAAAAACACCTTTCTGCAGAAGCAAGCAGATTCATGTTTATGAATTGAGCAATGTCACAGTGAAATCACAGACCTTTAAAATTACTTTCTTAATAGAGTTTAAGTACTGCTCTTAAAAGATTCTTTTAATAATAATAATAAAAAAAATGACAGTTAAACCATATCTTGGAACAAGTATTTTTAAGTTAATGTTTGCCAATAACACATGTGCTAAACTTTCTGGGTTTATAGCCACACCTATATATTTTATATATGGCCCACTGTATGAGTCACTATTTACAATTCGACCTGCCACCAAAAAGTCTAACGTCACCAGTGAAACAGATAGCTTTCTGAACAATGAAAATGGCAGTAGTTGGGGTCCCTCTATGGAGCTTCCTATTAAACTGGGGGAGCCAACTAGCATACAGCTATTGTTAACAGAAACACTTAAAGACAGATGAATCGTTCAGGATGAGGAAAGGATTTGGTTTCTCTGGTTATGTCGCTTTATGGATACAAAGTTAGACAAAACGCCTTGGGGGGGGGGGAACAAAAAAAAACAGAGTGCTCATTTTCATGAGAAACAAATCACTCACAACTGGTCAAACATGTTCAATGCACTAAATTCCCTGGTGCTGGATGTTAGAAGAAGTAATGTCACTGTCAGTCTCTTTTGTCTAAAATTAAGCACCAAGAGTCTTCATTTTACACAAACTGAAGGTAGAAGAATCTAAACAATGCGAGTAATTTGCTAAATAAAAATAGTAAACACCTTTATTAGCTCCAGCTTGCCAACAAAATTTCAAGTATTAACCAGAAAGACCAAATGTATATCAGTGAAAGAAACTAAAAGTTCAAAAAGCATTTCACACAGGAAATGTGAATGCCTAAACCAAGATGTAAGAAACATCAGCATTTTAGCAATTTCAATACTGAGAACCATACAGTATATATAGCCTTTCATATACACTAATAAATAAGTCATTGTGAAAACAGTAATAGATTACTGGTAACTGGAATATCATATCTCGCACAAAAACATTTTTGTAGAATATGTAATTTTTATCCTGCATTTACGATATTTTGAAATGAAGACATACTTTAACAAACTTTTCCACTTTCAAACTGCTACACTCTTTACCACTTGAATTCCCCATTGTTGGCAAAGTGTATGCCCAGTTTTAACGTAACTTTAACCAATAACAGAGTGAGCCAAAGCTATTCTCCCTATCTGGTGTCAAAGCCTTGCCCTGAAAAAGAGATTTTCTTAAAGGCCAGTGGCCATCCAGTTGCTTTAATTAGTTTGTTACATTCACAGGTAGTTGTGGGCAAGAATAAATGCAGTATTTTCAATTCCAAACTTTAGCTGTTGTAACAGAGACTGATGTCAAAACAAGAACATTGTTGCAAGTTTCCAAGAAAAATAAATTTTTTCACCTGGAAAATCAGTTAGGTTAAATAAATATTCACTGCACTGTTTTGAAGTATGTTTAGTTGGAGACCTGTACAAACTTACTGGCAGGTAACATCATGTGAAGTGTGGCCAAGCTGGCTAAAGCATACAATAGTATTTTGGCTATGAACCATTTGGGAGTGTTACAAAATGCATCAAAAAGAGAAATGCTCAAATATTTATTTTCAAAAACTGCAAAGAGTTGGTTAAAGTTTTAAATTAGGACTTTTAAATTGGGAGTGCAGTCTTGACTAGCTTCCCCATTTTAAAATCTGGTAGCTCAAGAGTAAAATATCCATCCATCCATTATCCACCCCACTACTGTATATCCTAACTACAGGGTCACGGGGGTCCGCTGGAGCCAATCCCAGCCAACACAGGGAGCATGGCAGGAAACAAACCCCGAGCAGGTCGCCAGCCCACCTCAGAGAGTAAAATATCTTAAATAATATTTTTGGAAGTAAATCACTCCAGAACAAATGAGAGAGTAGTATATACAAAGTTCAATAAAAAGGAATGAAGAGAAAAAAGAAAAAAAAAAAATGACTGACTCTAAGGAAGCAAATGTTATAGGGCCATTGGTAAATGGTCATTTCTGATAAGGTGAGCAGCATTAGTATTCCATAAGTGGCATAAATTTTCTAAAGAACATCCTCTCACTATAACTATAAGAATATTTAACATATTGGTTCATTACACATGCCTCAGTGCTGACTAAAACACTTTCCATCAATTTATGCAAAAACAATTTAGAGACAGAAACTCTCAGTTTGTCTCCAGGCAGAGTTAACCAAAACTTCAGAATCAAAAACCTACTTTACAATATTCTAGTTATAAATATTACTTTCTAACAACATTAACCTCCAGTTTGTTGCTAATTATAAATTACGCAAGATCTACATAAGAAAAGCAGTTTATATTACTCAGCTAAGCATACTGTCTTAACTGTATTTCTAATGTTTTTGTATATATTTTCTAATGACAGCAAAGTGAATAAAATATAGGGTACAAAAACTTCTGCAAAAAATCATGCATTATCTTATTAAAGTGCAGACTAAATCACAGTGCCTAAGTTAATACTTCAAGTAACTGTCTGCCATGGATAACTGGGCTACATAAAGAAACACTGAGTGGTTCAATAAATCATGAGATGAAGAATAATAAGAATTAGATCCATTTGTTACAAAGATTAAAAAAAAAGTCTGTATGACAAGAGAACTGAGATTGAGAAAACCAAGACTAATAAAAAGTCAACTACAATTCATCACATTTACTGAACGGACCAACAGCCAATTACATTACTTGACAGTAATATGATAATAGATGCTGGGTTTTTTTTTTTTAACTAAAGACAGTTTTCCTAGAATATGCTATGTAAATAATAATAATAAAAAAAAAAAAAAAAAAAAGATTAAAAACATTTCAAAAATTTTCTGGTCAGCTGTGTGCTTCCACATTACACAGGCTGGCTGGTAACTGTAAACATTGTGAGTGTCCACTTGAGTGAGGCATAGCTCATTCCAGCCTCTGTCTACTTAAAGTGGAAATTCAATTGCAGATTAGTTGAAGCCACAGACAATGAGGCACTGAGAGCTTGGAATTGATATTATAGGATCAACTTGGTGGTCTTCTTTTAAAAATGGCAGAATCACATAATATTTATTGTTCAAAAATAACATGGGTAACTTATTTTACAATGTGCATGTACTGTAATTGCAAGATGTGGATCAATGGACTTAACTTGAAAAACCGACGGACATGGTAAGTTTTTAAGCTTTACCTCTGTGCCCCATCATCACTACAAGATATGTTAATTTATTGAAAGAAGTTAATTTTAGAACACAGTTTCATGTGGCAACTGCATATATACCATGTTTGTGAAGAAATAACTTCAACTTGCAAAACACCAAATGTATCCTTTAATCAAACTATGAAACCTTTGTTTAAGACAATAATTATCAAGGTAACAGTTAGTGACTCATGTTAAGAAATTGATTTTTGAAAGAACATCTACAGAAAACTTCAAAACACCTTTACGGTATTTGATCAAACTGAATGTTACTTCTTGTGAGTTAACATTAACAACAGTGATCCTCCACAAAAAAAGCCATTAACACATAATGTATTTTTTTTTTTAATTTAAATAAAAGTGCTTGAAAGTCAATAGTTTAAAAGTTTGCAGTAGCAATACATTGCAGGTCAATGTTTTCTAATGTAGGATGAAAGATGGGTCAAAGAAAATGATATACAAACATAATTCTACCATTTTTACACTCTTCAGAACAGTGTCAAATTTCCTTTGAATTAGTGATTAGTTGAAGTTGTTCTGTCCACAGATTCACACAGACAGATACAAACATCATGCCAAAAGTAGTCAATTTGTACTAAATTGGGAAACATTTTGATATTTTCTCAGCTTTCCCCCCCTAATATTTCACTTATAGCACATTTAGGAAAGTTTAAAATAAAAACATAAGCCAAGCAACAGGTTTCATAATTGTAAAACACTAAAACCAATCCAATTGTTTAATTTGGTAAATAAGCAGTGTTTGTCTCTTCTCACAGTAAATGATTTTAAGCAATGCTTCCCTTGTATAACAGAAACTGTTACAGTCTGTTACATACTCAAATATAGTGTGTTTCGATGATGAACTATGCAACAGCAGCACAACAGTGTGGCTTTGAGGTTAATGTACTGAACTGTAAACAAAAAAAAGCTGTTAATTCAACAAACACCAGTGACTTTAATGGTGATACTGTGCATATGACTTGATCTCCTATTGTTTATGATGTGGAACAGTTTTGACATATTATCTTCAATGAGTATGCTCTGATGATCTGGCACTCTGTGCTGGTTTACATCTTGAGCCCAATGTTGTCAGTTATGTACCACCTGCCTGTGACCTGATGTAGAGGAGCAAGTTTAAAAAAATAAATAAAGAAAAACTGCATGTCTTCAATTGTACTGGCAGCCACTTACAAAAAAAATTGCAAAAATTATATTAGTGACACACAAATTAATAAACACCATGATCATTCAAAGACACATTAATTTATTACAGCTTATTAACAATAATTCTTTAAAGTTACATTTGGAAGAACATACTATTGAAATCAAGATTGTCAATGGTTCATTTTGTTAGGTGTATGACAGTTGCCGTTGTGAAAAGTTCCATTAAGTGAATATAGGAAACAAGCTGGATAATGCCACTTACTGAAAAAAAACATTCAGTGAAAATGTCAAAGGAGATAAACTTTCTTGCATCACAAATGACTAACATGTTAATTTTCTAAATGACTCCCTTCCTTTTTTGTTGCCACTTTTGGGCTGCCTTTATGAGTCAACTCATTATTTAACCATTACTTAAGAAT
This sequence comes from Erpetoichthys calabaricus, assembly GCF_900747795.2. Lineage (NCBI taxonomy): Eukaryota > Metazoa > Chordata > Cladistia > Polypteriformes > Polypteridae > Erpetoichthys > Erpetoichthys calabaricus. The sequence continues at coordinate 89,904,914 of NC_041396.2, read as the reverse complement.
TCCTGTATTAAAAAACAAAAAAAAAAAAAAACCCACACACACACAATTAGAAGTTTGCTAACAACTATGAACTTGCCAACACAAGAATAGGTCTGCCCTAAACCAAATTAATATGGTTGTAAGTGCTGGGTCTCTCTTCTGTCTTTGACACAGTTAACCTTGACATCCTTTTTGCCACTCCCTCTCTGACAGTGGCATCACTGGAAAGGCTCTCAGGTGGTTTTAAGTCCTACATCTCAGGCAGATCCTACAGTGTGTCCTGGAAATGAGTGTTGTCAAAGGCACTCCAGATATGTATAGGTGTACCCCTAGGTTCAGTGCTGGGTCCTCCTCTTCTCTCTCTCTGTGTATACCACCACACTGGGCTCCACCATCCAATCCGATGGGTTCCAACTGTGCCTGCCATACCCTCCAGAGGACAATACAGTATCATCTTAAGTCTCTGCATGTCTGACTAATATCTCAACCTGGATAAAGGACCACCATCTATAGCTCAACCTGGCAAAAACCAAGCTTCTTGTGATCCCAGCCAGCCAGTCTGTTCAACTCCCCATCTCTGTACACCTTGGCTCACTGTCGCTAACCTGCCAAGTCCGTACGCAACCTTGGGGTGGTGATTGATGAGCAGCTATATTTTTTACCACATTTTTACTGTTTCTCATTCATGCAGGCTCATGCTGTACAACATCCACAAGATCAGACCTTATCTGACAGAGTATGCAGCACAACTTTTGGACCAGGCTCTGGTCTTATAACATCTGGACTACTGCAACTTGCTTCTGGCAGAAGTACCCACATGTGCTATCAAGCCGCTACAGGTCATCTAGAATGCAGCAGCTCATCTTCCATTTAACCAGCTGAGACGGGCACATATCACTCCTCTCTTTAGGTTGCTACATTGGCTCCCTTTAGCAGCATGCATGAAGTTCAAATCCCTGATGCTTGCCTACAGAGTAGTCAGTGGGTCCATACCTGTACATATGGTGACTTTGGTGAAGTGCTATGCTCCTTCTCACCTGCTTGGGTCTGCCAGTGAACTGCGGGTGGTGATGCCACCTCTGTGTGGTATCAAGTCTCAATTCAGACTCTTCCTGTGTAGTTCCCAGTTGGTGGAACAGGCTACCCAACTGCATCCGTCTGCTAACTCCGTCAAAGTATTTAAGAAGCAACTGAAGACCCATCTGTTCTGTGAATATCTGTCTAACTGGTTGAAGGAACAAGAAAAAAACTATGCTCTATGATCTTTTATATTGTTGGTTATTTGTTGCTTAAGTTTAAATGCCTTATCAATTACAATCCATTATTGTAAATTATTAGGTATTACTCTTTTCACTTGTGACAATCAACTTTGTTACCTGTCCGATTACACTTGCTGAATAAACAAGCCCTAACCTAATGTTACTTAACTACAGTTTGTTTACCTCTGTTGTAAGCCACTTTGGATAAAAGTGTCTGCCAAGCAATTAAATGTAAATGTATATCCAATTAAAAACTGCACCCAGTTGCTTCCAAACCCTTTATAAAAGGTTAAACGCCACAGATTTTGTGTTTGTTCAATCTTTTTAAGCTACTGCAAGCTACTTTAGAAGCCCTACTAACTGCACATCTCTACAATTCTGCACTGCTATCAACATATTAAATACCATATCATTAGAGCAGTCTGCCATATAAAGCAGTCTTCAAAGCAGCACAATAAGCTTAACCAAATGAATATCTGGCAGCTTTGCAAGTTTGGAAATAGTGGCTCAAAATTTATTTTGAAATGAATGTTTAGTCTACCATCAAAAATTGTACCATAGTCAGAGATAGACACTAGGTTTAAAATAGGTCTTATTTTAGTTACAAAAACTATTCACAGTTCGGACCACCATATTTCAAAAGAAGACAGCAACTCTGCAAGATATACACTACAGTTCAAAACAGGGGTGTCCAAACTACGGCCCGTGGACTAATTGCTGCCCATGGTCCATTTTTAATTAGCCCGCAGCAAATTCTAAAAATATAATGAAATATGGCCCACACACACGAACTTGTTCTTAACCATAATGTACTTCTTAGTTTTAACACAAGGCGGAGCTACTGTCTTGATCAACCAAAAAAACAAAAAATTGCTACAGGTGACCAAAAATGGCAGAACCAAAGAAATGCAAAATAGCAAGTAAGTGCAGAAAATTTCAGACATGGTGAGAAAATTAATATTTCTTCCAATAAGTCAAGGGGAAGTGTGTCTGTTTGATCTGCAATGAAACTATTGTATTGATGAAAGAGTATAATGTGTGATGACACTACGAAACTAAATATCTGACCTACACGTCCTACACTGGTGCAGAGTGAGAACAGAAAGTTAAGCAAATGGCAACAAGTCAGCTAGCTCAACAACAGCAATATACCTCATCTCAAGTAGGTGGCCCAGCCCTTCATATATTTTTCTGTATGTGGCCCTCAGTGAAAAAAAGTTTGGACACCCCTGGTTCAAAAGTTTGAGATCACTGAAAAAATTGTCATATTTTTGATAAAAAATAATACCTTATATTATCATGATACGAGTAAATTGATTTAAAAATATACTCTGAACATTACTAACGTTCATAATTTCATTTACCACTTGAAATAACTGAGTTTTAATTTATTACTCACATATTGCTGCAAGGCCCCATTTTCAGAAGCAATTCCTTCAGTGTCCTAATGGTAAACTCCCTTATTTCCCTTCATTAGTCATGTACACATACTAATCGGTTATTAGGGAAACCTTTGTAACTGCATTTACATTACTGACAACAATTATTCTTTTCACTTGGGTTGCAAAGATACTGGCATTCCTAAAGTTCAGTTCTGGGTTAAAAAATTAATGAAACAGCTTTCTCAAAACACGTCAGTCTATTGTTTTCTTACAGAATGAAGACTATTCCATGTAACAGATTTCCAAAGTGTAAAGGTATCCATTACTGTCTTAAAAGAAGGTAAAACTGGATATAACCAGGACATAAGAATAAGAATGCCCAGAAAGCAACCGCATTAAAGAGGAAAAGGACATCAGAGACTTCAAGTTTGAGAAACAAGCACCATACAGGTCCTCAGTTGTCTTCTTCATTAAATACACAAAAAAATATTAGCTTCTGGGTGACCTCAAACTTTTGAATGGTAGTGTATATCTTCTACAGTTGTTTATCCTTTTTTATTATTATAAAATATGGTGGTTATAGTAACTAAAAATCAAGACCATTTTTAAACCAACTGGCTACCTTTGGTGACCACAAACTTTTCAATGGTTGTGCAAGTGTATAGAAAGGGGCAACCAATAACAGCACAGCTGACCAAACACTTGATATAGACAGTCTGTCTCCTCTTGTTTGTCAAACTTCTTGTGATCAAATGAAGATTAACAAATCTCAGTAATAATGAACGCTTATCCATCCATCCATCCATTTTCCAACCCGCTGAATCCAAACACAGGGTCACGGGGGTCTGCTGGAGCCAATCCCAGCCAACACAGGGCACAAGGCAGGAACCAATCCTGGGCAGGGTGCCAACCCACCACAAGACACACACAAACACACACTAGGGCCAATTTAGAATCACCAATCCACCTAACCTGTAAAGCCACAAAGCTGATGAAATACTGCAGATATGCAGTACTGATATTTTAGCATGCAATAATGACAAACCTCACATACAAAATTAATGCCTCACAACTCTAGAATTTTTGGAACGGAGTCATCCAACTTGTATTACCAGCAAATTCCACACTCACCTCATGTAATGATGCTTACTTAGTACCTTGCCATCTCATCACACTAGTTAAACCATAGAAATCCTTACTTAGGTAACATAAAGCATCTGGTAAACATCGGGTGTCAGAAATGGGCTCCAACCGTTAGTATGATTCATACATAGATGCACATTAAATTTAGAAGTTAATTAGAACATACATAATACACCAGCTGTAAAAGTCTACTAACTGCTGCATATACACTGCATAGTTGCCCAGTACCGGCTAGGCACAGACTCTAGCAACTACTGTGTTAATACAATTTTTCCATATCAGTTTTTACTTTTGGCCAGGTATTGTTCAGATCAAAGTTTATGGCCTTAAACTGTATCTTGTGGATGCCTGAATATTTATATCTTATTCGTAATATTCACTATCGAGCTCCATATAATCTTGTTCTGTGTTGTGCTGTAAAAACTACTTTGTCAAGGTGATGTCGATGAGAGGAACTAAAACAATTAATAGAAATGACACAATCGTTTATCACGAGATCAATTGTATACTAAGGCATATAAACATATCGCCCAGTACTAGCAAAAAAAATAAAGAAAAACGACACGTGGGTTATTTGTGTTCAGAACATGTCAGTTCTGGACTTCTAGTACAAACCAGTGCATGAGATAGATTACGAAGAAGCGGGTCAATACACGCATCGCTTATGTCTGAACAGTAGACGCGCTGTGATAGTGATAAAGCTTGGAGGTACACTAAACCTCGCTTCACTCTCAAGATTAAGAGGCTTAAGAGTAAGAATGAGAATACAGCGGACGCCCCAACTTCCACCTTCAGCTCCTACCAGCACGACGGCAGCCAAGTTCCACGATCTTCCAGAAAGACAGCATCAGCACACTCACCGGGTGGGTGTTGTTCCGTAACCGGATCTCATATCCCTGCCAAACTTTGCAGGTGTCGCTAGTCTCTGAACTCCGTTGTCTTCTTGCACTGCTGCTCCCAGTCAACGCCTGACTGCTGCCAACCTTCCGTTGATACGTTTCTTCTGCCCCGCTCCTTAGACACGGCTGCTCAGCCTGAGCATATACATTTGCCGCTAGCGACCCGGGAAACAAGAAAGCGGCCACTACGCATAATTTCACAACGCTCATCTTGCTACACCAGTCCCGTTACACAAAACAAACAGCTCAGTGGCGCTCAAACTAACATAATCCAGTAATGGCAGCCGTGCAGTAACGTCCCACCCCAGCCTTCGAGACAAGCAATCCAAACCCAAGCTCAGTTCCACTCGGCTCCGCTATCAAGCACCCCAAGCGGCATTGTTCAAGATGCGAAAAAACGGCGTCCTTCCTTCGAAACACCGCCTCTTCTATTAGACGCGCAATGTTAAATGGATCGCACGGCCGCCGTCTCTTTCCACTCATTGGCTGTTTTGACGTCAATCAAAGCGACGCGGAAGACTTGATTGACATTTTGGTTGGTTAAATCATTATTTGTTGACAATTTCCACGCGACCCGCCCTTGCGAACTTTAAGAGCTGTTTCCCAGAAGCTTATAGATAACGAGGGTGCGAAGTTTGTTTATTTTTCGCAGTTTTCAAAAAATGAGTTCTACGTCAATCGACAGTGCGAGGTTGGTCTGTTAACAGAGGCGCAACCTAACTCGCACACTGTCGAGTTTTGTTTATGTACTCCGCGCCCGTAAATGGAATTTACGAGGTCAGAACACGGGTGTTTGGATATTTGTATTCAATTACGTTCTACAGGAGTACATCGGGAGCGTTTTGACCAGCTACATCACTGTCTAGTGTGGGAACTGCAGTGTCCCTGACCGTAAGAACCAACAACGGATAGTCCACACAGCAGAAAAAAAAAATCATTGGGACCGCTCTGCTTTCCATTAAATAATTTTATATAAAGTGTTGCATCCGCAAAGTCCATAGCAGTGTGAAGGACCACTGCCACCCTTTCCACGGTCTCTTTGACCAATTCCCATCTGGCAGAAGGTACTGTAGCATCCGAACCAGTTCTGTCAGATTCTGCAACAGCTTCAACCCTTTGGCTGTCCGGACTCTAAACTTTGTGCTGCCCCTCCGCCCTCAAATGTGCGCCTGGTAGCTTATTTATATCCTATACATTGGTTACACTTGTTATTACTGTTGTTGCTATTATTAGTTATTATTTATTACCATCAATTTCAAATTATTACTATGTATTCATTTACCTATTCTTTATTCATTTACATATTTATCTATTTATAGTATAGTTCTTTACCAATCTTGCACTTGTCCTGTGCTTACAGTCAAAGTAAAAAGTATGTGAACCCTTTGGAATTATCTGGTTTACTACATGAATTGGTCATAAAAAGTGATCTGATCTTCACCAAAGTCACAGGTACTTTGAGCTTGTCACAGGTACACAATGAGCTTAAGCCAATGACACACAAAAAATTCTACTCTTTCATGTCTTTATTTTCCAAATGCATTCAACGTTCACAGTGGTAGTGGAAAAAGTAAGTGAACCTTGGGATTTAATAACCGGTTGACCCTCCTTTGGCAGCAATGACCTCAACCAGGCGCTTCCTGTAACTGCAGATCAGACCTGCACATTGTGTGAGGGGAATTTTAGCCCATTCTTCCCTGCAGAACTGCCTTAACTCTTCCATATTCTTTGGTTGCCTTCTGTGTATGGCTCTCTTCAAGTCATTCCACAGCATCTCAAAAGGATTGAGATCTGGGCTTTGACTGGGCCACTCCAAAAGGCGGAATTTGTTCTTCTGAAGCCATTGTGCTGTGGATTTGCTGCAATGTTTGGGGTCATTGTCCTGTTGCATCACCCAGCTTCTTTTGAGCTTAAGTTGACGGACAGACACCCTCACATTATCCTGGAGAATTTGTTGATAAACTTGTGAATTCATTTTCCCCTCAATGATGGCAAGCTGTCCAGGCCCTGATGCAGCAAAGCAGGCCTAAATAATGATGTTCCCTCCACCATACTTTACTGTAGGGATGATGTTTTGGTATTTTTTACGCCAAATGAAGTTCTGCTTGTTTCTCCCAAATAGTTCAATTTTGGTTTCATTGACTCATGAACAAAGATGTTAGCCAGTTGTAATGACTTCTTCAAGTACTTTGCTGTCACTCTAGGGTTCTTCTTTACCTCATTGCTGACTTTGCATTTTGCTCTTGGGGTCATCTTGGCAGAGCGCCCACTTCTAGCCACAATATCAAATTGTCCCCATTTATAGACAACTTGCCTAACAGTAGACTGATGAATATCTAAAATCTTTGAGATGACTTTGTAACCCTTTTCAGCCTTATGTAGATTAACAATTCTCGATCGTAGCTCTTCAGACAGCTCTTTTGTGCGAGGCATGATTCCCATTTGGATATGCTTCTTGTCAAAAGCTCAAACTCAAACTTTACAGTGTTTTTTATCAATCAAAGTAATTCTAGGCCACACCTCTGGACTCGTTTCATTAAATGGACTCCAGGTGTGCGAAATTCTGACTGCAATGAGCTTTTTAAAAAGTCATTAGCTTAGGGTTCACTTACTTTTTCCAACCTCCAGTTTCACAGTTTGAATGATTTTTTCAATATGGTCCAAAATTCTCTGAAAATCTGTGCATCTTTAGTTATAGGTGACGGTGTTTGTTCATTATTGTGACTGACATGAAGATACAACCATGTTTGAGATGGGAATTAGATATAAATATAGATAACTCCTAGGGGTTCACATACTTTTTACTTTGACTGTATGTATATGTTGCATCAGGGTCCTGGGGCCTCGTGCGTAACGCCGTGCGTAGAACTCACACTATAACATGGCTTAAGCACAAAAGCAGGAATGTGCGTACGCAAAGAAAAATCCAGATGCAGGAATCTGTATGTACGCAAACCTCCACGTTCTTCCGCTACATAAATTCCGATCAGCGTGAAGAGTAACGCATGTGCATGCGCCTTCTGTCCCGCCCCAACTCCTCCCAGAATTACGCCTCTTTGAATATGCAAATCAATATAAATAGCCCTTAAGTTCAGCCTTCTGTGAAAAGACAATGGGAAAAGCACGGGGGAAAATATAAGAATTTCAGTGAATACCAAATGAAGGCAATGGAAAAACGTACTATTTGTTGGTTTAAACAGTGGTATAATCAACAAAATGAAGTTGATCAAGTGACAGAGTGTCGGAGAAACTCGAAAGCTCAAGTTCAGAAAGTCGCACGGTGCCCGAAATAAAAAAGAAATCACATATCAAAGTCGCCGTGAAAAGGCAAGTCGTAGCCCACTGTCTGAGTGTCATATGAAAGCTTATTAGGGTACAGACAAAAAAAATAGGCACACAGTGGGAAAAAAGCACGAAATGTCAACTTTAATCTCGAAATTTCCACTTTAATCACGTAGTTTATTTTGCCATTAAGGTAGAACATCATAAACTTCATCTTAAGATCGTTTAATTTACTAGTTTCTCAAATCCCATTGTAACTAAAGTAGCACTTTAAATGCTTTGTTCTGTATTTGATCTTCTATGTGCTCTGTGTGTGAATCACTACCTGCTTCTTAAACGGGCTTTCTTTTTCTCCGACAGGACACAGAATCCATTACATTCGTGATATTACAGCTCTCTGAATAATTAAAATACTGAGATGTATACATGATATCTTTTTCATGATGATAGGAGTTAAAGCATGTTATTAAACATGGGAACACGGTGGCACAGTGCTTGTTCATGTCTCACGCAAGAGGCTTGCTGCGCCATGCGCGACCTTCAATGAAATAATTTATTGCAGCAGTACTGTCTCTTTCAAACGTACTAACCTCCAATTCCTGTCCTTACTTTTCTTTTTCCAAATACCCAATCGCCACACAATCAGCTCTGTAATAGACGTGAAACCATCTGTAAGCTTAGAACGCAGATTCTTCAAAACTTTTAAGGAACATTGAAATATCTTCGTAGTACATGTTTAATTATTCTATCCGTCTATCCTTCCAGTGTCGCGTCAGCACGAGCAAGAATACAACGCAATGCAGGAACAATCCATGAACTAGCGCTGCGGCACCTTGTCCTCACGTTTAATTATTAACAATACAGATTATTTAAATGAAGTTAAAGTTTTATCTGTATAATATAATCAACATATTTTGCTGCATTTCATCTTAAAAATGATATCGTCATCATATGTAAATACACGCTTTATAAAGTGGCGCAGGTTGTGCAATATTATAACTGTATCCCAAGTTTACAGTGAGGTGATTGTACTTATAAGTCCAAACAGTTCTACAAGGAGCACTTGATGGACTGATTTAGTGCGTTTATAGTTCTTGGGATGAAACTTTTTTTAAACTGCGATGTCCATACAGGGAAGTCTCTGAAACATTTTGCCGTGGCTGAGTCAGCGTCTGCTTCATGCTGTATACCGATAATTCTCTTTCCGATCAGCTGCTGCTGTGATTCCCCACTCAGATACAGTGATATAAATACTCCGAGTGGTGCAGTGACAGTAATATGGAAAAAGATGATCTGCTGTGGCAACCCTTAACGGGAGCAGCTGAAAGAAGAAGAAGATGCATTGAGAGTAACAACACTAAAGCAGTTGTGGTATTTGGAATACTATGGCTATTCCCTGGACCATTATATTGCAGCAGGTTAATTACAATCAGATGCATTACACTAATAAACAATATGCAGTTAGTTTCAGTGTATTTATAAAGCCGCGTCAGGAATGTGGGTCTAAGAAAGAAAGGGTGACCACACAGGAACAGTAGCACTGCTTTGACGATGGGTGCCGCCAGTCTGCAAAACCGAGCGGAGTAATTGCGTACGCCGGAGTACGAGGTACCGTGGAAAAGTGCGTGGCTTTACTCCAAGTTTAGGTTTTATACATCGCGATTTGAGCGTGGAAAAGTTTGTACGCAACATTTCTGTGCGTATGCACCGTTTATACATGAGGCCCCTGGAGAACATTATTTCGTGATACTGTATGTTGCAATACTTTGTATCAAAGGTATGACAATAAACCGACTTGACTTGACCTCTGCAATGCAATAATGTAGAAGAATGTTTTTTCATACAGGTGCTAAAGTGAAACAATCAACAGGGTGACTTAATTTTGTTGTAAGGTAACGGGTTCAAGAGAAAATGTGAAGTATTCAGGAGTGGGATAAACGGAGCATAAATGGATTTATTGTGCATACATTTATAACAGAGCTTAAAATTCTGTAATGCCATCTACACAAAACAAATTGAAAAGAAATGCTCCAATGTTATATGGCATGCAATTCGCAAATAGCTCTTGCATTCCCATAAGAAATCAAGCAAAATTACACTTTTTATTGGCTAACTGAATCGAATACAATATGCAAGCTTTCGAGGTACCTGCATGTAGAAGGGGCTTCAGTTGCCTCAAAAGCTTGCATATTGTAATTAGTTCAGTTAGTCAATAAAAGGTATCATTTTGCTTGACTTCTCATTGCATCCATAATGGCTAACACAGTACAACACCCTTGTATTCCCATACTAATTTCAGTAAAATTTTCAAATCTCTATCTATAAATCACAATCACTCAGTTTTCCTTTTATTAATGCAGAATTTTGCTTTTCAGCCCACACATATAAAATGTTGCACATGTGATTTATTTTTGAAATTTACCTATTTTTTTCCAGTGAGCTCTGTAGCACATATTAGATTGGACAAATTCCCTTCTATCATCACAAATCAGTTTAAATACCTAGGGGTAAACATCACAAGTAAACATAAAGCTCTTTATCAACAAAATTTTGCTGTCTGCATGGAAAAAACTTAAGCAAGACTTGCATAAATGGTCTACCCTTCATCTCACTTTAGCTGGAAGAATTAACATTATTAAGATAAATATCCTTCCTAGAGAAGGTTTATGGATGTGGTGAGAGAGGACATGCAGGTGATGGGTGTAACAGAGCAACATGCAGAAGACAGGAAGATATGGAAAAAGATGATCCGCTCTGGCAAACCCTAATGGGAGTAGCTGAAGGAAGAAGATAAATATCCTTCCTAAACTTTTTTTTTCTAGTTCAAAACATTCCCATATACTGTACATTAACAAATAATTTTTTAAGAAGGTAGATTCAATCATAGCCTCATTTATTTGGAATTCAAAATATCCACTCATCCAAAAGGTGACCCTACAAAGACCTAAGGTAGAAGGTGGCATGGCTCTACTTTTCAATTTTATTACTGGGAGGCAAATATACAAGCTATAAAAATATGAATATTGACACAAATGAACACACACAGGCTTGGTCCGCAATAGAAATAAAATCCTGAAGTACTTCTTTATAATCCTTGCTTTGTACCCCAGTGAATACGAGTTATCATCAATATACTAACAACCCAATTTTGCTTCATTCACTCAGGATATGGAACCAATGTAGGAAGTACTTCAAGATAGAGAAGCTTTCATCTGTGGCACCTCTGCATGATAACCACCTTTTTTACACATTTTCAAACATATGCAGTTTTGAATGTTTTGAAAATATACAGGATTAAATAACTTAGAGATCTATATATACAATTACACTCCAAATTTAACTTTCTATCAACACAATTCTTCCACTACCTCCAAATTAGAAACATTGCTAAACAAAATCTGCCCAAATTTTCCTCACCTCCCACCTACTTCTATTCCAGAAGAAATACTGATCAGTCTTGAGGACTCAGACAGCATTTCTGTAATATATAAAAACATTTTAATGTCCCTTCCTTTCAAAGATCCCAGAGTACAGTGGGAAAGGGATGTCCTACTCAACATTTCAGAAAGGTAGTGGAAGGCAGCCATGCACAGAAATTAACTCTAGCTCCATATGCACAAAGAATACAATTATTCAACTTAAAATCTTTTATCAAGTACATCTGTCTCGTTAAAAAATGTCCAAAATGTTTCCAGTGCAAGATCCAACCTGCGAACGTTGCAATCAAGCTCTGGCCTCATTGGGCTCATTTGGGCATGCACCAAATTAACATCATTTTGGACCGAAATCTTTAAATGCCTTTCAGACTGTCTTGGTATCAAAATCCCTCCTAATCCATTAACAGCTGTGTTTGGTGTACTTCCAGATGGGCTTAAAGTGGAGAAGGACAAACAAACTGTAATTGCCTTTACTTCACTATTGGCACGTAGACTTACCTTGCTCAACTGGAAGAATCCTAACCCACCTCTTTTAAGTCAGTGGGCAACTGATGTTAAATACCATCTAAAATATGAACAAATCAAATTACCATTTAGAGGATCTGTTCAAAACTTTTTTAAAAATTGGCAGAATCTAATCAATAACATTTTTGAATAAGCACTTAAATTGGGGAAAAGGATTTTCTCCCCCTTTTTTTTCTACTCTTAAAAGTTTTACTCTGGCTGTTGGCCTTGCTCTCTTTCTCATGGGTGTGGGCTGATTTGAATTAAGTTTTGTGAAGTTTGACTGGCTTGTATGGAATGTTACTTGCTTTTAATAAATTCAATAAAATGTAAGAACAAAAAAAATCACATTTTTTTTGACAGGTAATTTTTGTCTTTATCTCCATTATTGGGCGGAGGGTACGAATTGGAGTTGGAAGGAGTTGATCTATGGGCAGTGAAGTGTTACCACATGTAATGTGATAGTTAAAACATTTGTCTTATCCTTTCAGTCAAAAGATCCAGGTTCAATTATATTTAAATCTTTCTTTACTTAAACATTTCAGTCAATATTTTTTTCATGGGTGGGCTTATATTGCCTCTGGATTTATTCATTGCAATTTGGGAATCTTTGCAAAAGAAGGAAACAATATAAGCTTTCCAAACTAACAATGTACAAAGTGCAACAAGTTTAAGAGTGATTAAGCTGGTATCAAATAATTTAAACTTACTATTATTCTTTACCACCTTTTCACTTAAACACCTGAACAATTGCAGTTTACTCCACTAGTCCATATCTAAAATTAAACACAAATAGAGGTGAATGTGAGGGTATGTTTGTCCTATATAGGTTTAGTCCTTGGTTTGCATTTGATGCTGCAGGAAAAGCCTCTGGCTCCTGTGAATCAGGACTGCAGTAAATGGATTACAAATATGAATGGACTGCTTGAAAATAAACACACATATAATGGAGGGAGCTCAGATCATTGTCTATGTAGTGTTGTTAATCATGATTCAATAATTAAAAGGGCACAAAATATGTAGGATGAGGGAGCTGTATCCTTGCTGGTCAATCTTTTGGAACAGAAAAGCACTCATTGTTGCTGGACAGTTTTCATTAAAACATATTCTTTAGGGTGCAAATAATTAGTTAGGTTAGAATATAATGTGCTAGCATTTAATCACTATACAGTATGTATAAATTGCAAACCCAAAATGATATGTAGTTAATTTTAGTACAAAACTGGGAATTTTATAGCAAATTAATATGTTAGCACAAGTAAAGGTTTTGCAGTACATAATATTGTTTTACATATCCAAATAACCTGTTTTGTGCAGCAGTGACAAGTGTTCTACATTTTAAAAATTAGTCAAAAGATAGTTTTATTTTGAAAATACTTTCTAAAATTGTTTATTGACTGTATCACAATTCCAGTGGGTCACAAGTTTATATACACTTTAATATTTGGTAGCATTGCCTTTAAATTGATTAACTTGAGCCAAATGTTTTGGATCGCCTTCCACAAGCGTCTTAGAAGAAGTTGCTAGAATTTTGGCTTATTCCTCCAGACACAATTCCTCAGTTCCTCCACAACTGGGACCAGTTCATAGGCCTCCTTCCTCGCTTGTGCTTTTTCAGTTCTGCCCACAAATTTTCAATCAGATTGAGGTCAAGATTTTGTGATGGCCATGCCAATACCTTGATCTTATTGTCCTTTAGCCGTTTTGCCACAAATTTGGGAGGTATGCTTGGAGTCATTATCTATTTGGAAGTCCCAGTTGCAACTGAGTTACAACTTCCTGGCTGAGGTCTTGAGATGTTCCTGCAGTACATCTACATAATTTTCCTTCCTCATGATGCCATCTATTTTGTGAAATGCACCAGTCCCTCCTGCAGCAAAGCACCCCAACCATATGATGCTCCCATATCCGTGCTTGACAGTTGGGATGGTGTTCTTTGGCTTGCAAGCCTCACCCTTTTTCCACCAAATATAACAATGGTCGTGAAACAGTTCAATCTTGGATTTATTAAACCAGAGGACACTTCTCCAAAAGATAAGATCTTTGTCCCCATGTGCCACTGAAAATTACACTTTGGCATTTTATGGTAGCTCTGGTGTACTGGCTTCTTCCTTGCTAAGCAGCCTTTCAGGTTATGTCAATATAGGTGTTGTTTTACTGTTGATATAAATATTTGTCTACCGGTTTCCTCCAGCATTGCCCTTTGCTGTTGTTCTGGGATTGACTTGAACTTTTCATGGCAAAGTACGTTCTTCTCTAGGGCACAGCATGTGTCTCCTTCCTAAGCTGTATGATGGCTGTGTGGCTCCATTGTGTTTATACTTAAGTATTATTATTTATACAGATGAATGTGGAACCTTCTGGTGTTTCGTGTATGTAAACTTGTGACCCTCTGGAATTGTGATGTAGTCAATAAAAAGTGATCTGTGAACATTTTGGGAAAAATTATATTTGAACTGCACAAAGTAGTTTTCTTAAACGATATTGCAAATTTATAGTTTGTTAGTATAAAATCTGTGGAGGGATTGAAAAGCTTGTTTTAAAGAATTTACCCTAAGTGTATGTAAACTTCTGACTTCAACTGTATACAACTTCAGCTGCTTTACTGTCCAATTTTGACCTTGCTCCTTGGTTTAACAGACCAATGTATGTAGCTTGATCCTTTCACATTGTCAAGTTATAATCAGATGTATACAATACTATATTTTGCATCAAATGTCTCTAGAAATTGTTAATATTCTGATTAAAAATCTGTGTACCACATTGACCAAGCATATATCTTTTAATTAAAAGCAGATCAGATAATGATTTTTCTTGCATGTACTTTAAAAAAAAAAAAAAAATAAATAATACTGGTAATGAACAAGTACAGGTATTTGATCTAGAATTATCTTTAAAAGTTATACTTTCTGGATTTTCAAAATTTGTAGCCCTGAAAATGTATTTTCTCCACACAGTGTAGCATACAGCCAGGTTAAAAAAAGGAAATCTGAATTGTTTTATTAAAAAAGGGAAATCTGAATTGTTTTGATGAATTTGAAAAACAAATTGTTTACTATAGGTGCACAATACCAAGTGTGAATACTCACGCATGGTACAACTAGTGAGCAGGCAAAATATTTTATCCTTGAGTACAACAGACCTAGAAAACAAGGTACAAAAAGTAGCTGTTGTTAAATGTAATATGTTTATCAAACTGTATATCCATCCATTTTCCAACCCGCTGAATCCGAACACAGGGTCACGGGGGTCTGCTGGAGCCAATCCCAGCCAACACAGGGCACAAGGCAGGAACCAATTCCAGGCAGGATGCCAAACCATCGCAGCAAACTGTATATTATAATCTTTATTCAGTTTTAAGGTATTTTTATTTTGTACTTCTATGTGTAGTTTTATCTTTCCAATTGGATCTGCTGGCAATTCAAAAAAGCATGATCTTAAAAGCATACTACACACACACACTTTCATAGAATAAATGTGGGATTTTGTGCTTAGCATTCTTCCTAGTTTTTGCCAGCACCAAACATATAACAATTGTCAACTTCTTTTGATGAATTGCCTACATCTGCAGAGTGTCTCACTATGCAGCCTTCATTTAACATTTTCATAGCACATGTGGCATAGATGACAATTCTGAATAGGAAAACGTGAGGCAGGCATCAAAAACACATCAGTAAGACTGCCATCAGAATGCCAAATATTGAACACTACAATGCCAACTTGCCATCAGCAGGCTTATAGCATCAGTTTCTTTCAGTATTATTTTCCTAGCACAGATGGCATTACTTGCAAGTTCCTATAATAAATCACAAAATGACTGGAGGTTAGTGACCAAAATGTTTTAAGTGACAAACAACAAGAACAGAATAATATCAAATGGGCATGTACAATTATATTGCATAAATATACTATCTGTCTCTGTTCTTAAATAATAAATCACAAGTCAAATATAATTAAAAAGGAGACTTCAATAGATGACTGCTAGTAATAATAAAAAAAAAAATTAAGGTGGACTTTAAAAGATAACCAAAACATGCCTCAGAACTAAATCAAGGCCACTTTTAAAAGGGGGAAGGCATATGGTACCACCAAGCCTTTACTTGGATCACATCATCAAACCAAAATAAAAGAACTGAGGGATAAGTAAACTGAATAGAATGAACCACAATAATCAAATGACTGCTTTTAAGGACATGCAATCCTTTAGTCATACACAGATAATGCTGGTATCAAATATTTCATACTTTGCTAAATTCTGAGCATTTTGGAATGGTGGCAATACAAGAGGATTTAAAAATGTTAATACGTTATTTATTATTTAGAAAATTCTGGTCATGTGCTGACAATAATGACATAAAAGAGCAGGCTTTTTAAATCCTCAAGTTATGAAACATTTGTTATGTTATATTGTATTATCCTATTTCCATTAAATGGTAAATAAGCTTCATTTATATGGCCCTAACCAAACAGAATTGTGGCTGTAACCTAAAAAAAGAGCAATTTCCATCAAGACAGACCTATTATATTTAAAGGTTAGGTGAACTTAGATAAGTAGCCATTCACTATTAGTTTTGTTTTGTAATATCTGAGCATGAAGTGGTTTCTTTATCAAAGTTGTATTTTACAAGGAGAAGATAAATGTTAAAACACCTTCTTAATTGTATTGAATTCAGGCTGTTGTGAGAAAAAAACATCAACATTCTTGAAGTCTGTCTGCGTTGTGCAGGAGCTGAAAATAACTAAAGGGTATTATGCCTTTTTGTGTTAAATGCATCAAACTGGATAATCCCCAAGAAAACTATCCTACATAACATATCAGCGTGCTACACAGTAAAAAAAATTACAAGCAGAAAAGCAGCAGCATTCTTATTTCCTTTTGAAAGATACTTATTTGCTGACACTGGAAATCAATTTCTCCTTTCTATGGCTTAATATTTTTTATATATAATCAAAATATAACTTGCTCCTGCAGACTGATGTACAAAAACACGATAACACAGTAGAAAAATATTTGTTGCGATTTTCATTTATGAAAAGAATATTTTGAATCATTTATACATTATTTGAAGTAGGTTGGCTGAAAAACCATTAGCTCCAGCTCTTCCAAGTCTAACAAAAGACAGAAGATAATGTTACATTGTAGATAAAATTTTTTTGAAGATGAAAAATGTCTGAGGGAAAAGGGAAAAAAAAAATAAAAAATAAAAACAAAAATATATGTAAACAAAAAAAAATTCTAACAGCATTTTGTCTGCCCATGCAGCTGTG
The DNA here is from genome assembly GCF_900747795.2 of Erpetoichthys calabaricus. NCBI lineage: Eukaryota > Metazoa > Chordata > Cladistia > Polypteriformes > Polypteridae > Erpetoichthys > Erpetoichthys calabaricus. The sequence continues at coordinate 89,887,761 of NC_041396.2, read as the reverse complement.
TTTATTAAAATAAAAATAAAAAAAATTCCAGGATCAACAAAAGAGGAACAAATTGGGGAAGCCCTATTGGACTTCTTGCCAAAATGCTGTCAGATTTTTTTGTGCTTTTTCCTAGCCTGCACTTCCTTAAATATCCTTGATGACTTCTTCCAGCTCTTCTTTTGTGTACATGTGAAAAGTCTTGCCAGGCTCTATTGTTGCAAGCTGTGAAAAGAAATCAAAATTTATTGTGAAGATTTGACTAAGACACATGCAGAACAAACACGTATAAAAAAAAAACCAATACTTCCTCCAAATATCTTCACAATAGAGTGCTATTACGCCAACACTTCAAGCACAAACAGCAAAATATATAAACAAAAAGTACATTGGTCGATTCACATTTATGTAACAAAAGCTAGAAAGACCTAGATATTTTTCAGTATCAATCCATCTAATATCTTTACTCGCTTTATTCAGTTTAGGGTCGTTTGGGCTGTAAACTATCCTTGTCAACACACAGCAGAAAGTAGGAACAGGATGCCATTCCATTCTAGGACACATTCCAACACTCCTTGTCCTGGATCCATTTAGTACTGATACATGTCTACAGTTAACATCATATAGTAATTATTATCCCGCTGCCCAAAATTGAATAAACCCAGAAAAATTACTTTTACATAAAATGTTTATATGAGAATTGCTTCCAAATGAGTAAAGACACAATTTCCAAAAGTTTGATGAAAATATTTTACTGATGCACTTAACTGAAACAAGGAAAACACAAGAATAGCATGGCCATAATTATTAGCCCTCTGACAATTAGACAACAGTGTACACCTTCTGACTCAAAACTGACAGCAACCTCTCACTGTAGTTTCTCACAAGGTTTGCACAAGTCTCCTGAAGGATCTTACCATTCCTCTGTGGCAAATTGCACCAGCTCATGCAAATTAGATGGTTTGAGTGTGGACCTTGATCTCTCTCCAAAGATTTTCAATAGGAATGAGATCTAGGCTTTGAGATAGCCACTCCAAGACTTTGGTTTAGGTGTTCCTCCAAAAGTTATGAACCAACTGTGATGTATGCTTTGGGTGATTTTCTTGCTGAAAGACCCAGAGACGACCCAAAGCCAGACTGGTAGCAGATTTCTTCAAATTATCCTTTAAAATGTCAAAGTATTCATCTTTCTTCATTAGCCCATGTATCCAAACAAGGTTTAATGTGGCTGAAGCAGCAAAACAGCCCCACATCATTATGCTTCCACCACCAGGCTTAACTATGTAACTAGGGTTCTAGGATTGAGGACATCTCCCTTCCTTTGCCAAACAAAACCTGTATACATGTTTCAAATGGTCCTGGGTAAACTTTAGTGTAGCTTTGATATGCTGTGTGAGTAATGGAGTTTTCCTTGGCCGATGACCTCAAAACTTCCTATGATGAAGAGCCCTCACAACATTTTTTTTTTTTTGTGATTTCAAGTCCAGAAGAGGCCAGTTCAGTGACAATAGCCTTTGCAGTGATCCGGGGGTCCTTGTTGGCTTCTGATTATTTTCCTGTCCACCGTCTTTGAAATCACGCCCAGGTTTGTTTCTGACAGAATGGGTCACTTTGTATTTTGCACAGTGTAACACTTGGAAATGGCCATATAGCCATCCCCCTTAAGATGAGCATCCACTATCCTTTCTCTGAGGTCCATACTTATTTTGTTAGTTTTTGGCATTATGAAATTACTTCTACAAAGAATGTAAGCATGATACCTCTCAATTTTGACTTTAAGCACCACTAGCCCTGCTCATTTTACTCCATTTAATAATGTGTGGTGGTAATTGATTGAGCTAATTAAGTCACATGGGGTTCAGGTGTGTTTTGACAACAGCATTTATCTTTACTACAATGCATCCTGACAGGTTCATGGGGCTAAACACCCCAATTTAAAATAAAGTTGTTATACAGCAGTAAAGAAGTAATGTAAAAATGTACCAGCGGTAGGTTTTTACACTGAATAATGTTTTGTAAAGTTTGTAAAATTGGACATAAATGTAAAAAAATGTCCCACTTCTCATAGGGGGCTAAAAATCATGACCTTAACTGTATGGGTTTTTTTTTCATACACAAACCCATACTCACTACACTGGACCAATATATTATTAAACACATCTATGTTTCTGAGGCTTTACAATTGAATGGTTTCTCAACTTCTAAATGACCGTTATGGTGCAATCTTGTGGGTTGGATATATGTTAATCACAGAAATGATGCAAGATACTATTAGAATCTGGAGGCATTTTTTTAAACCAGAAGACAAAGGGCAGATATAGCCTTCTGCTGATAATCATCTGCAGGGTTCTATGTGAACAAAATATAATCAGTTGTATCAGAAGATTGTTTCAAAGCCTCAAGTATGTAAAGGTCTCTTTGCCAGACCACTACTGGGCACCACCTTTCTTTTGGATTTGTATTGCTTAATCACCCACGGCAATCCTCATAACTAAAATTATGTACTGCTGCTCAAAAATGATTTCAAATAGTACTGTAGGTCTGCAATCCTCCACTTAAATCCCAAAGGTTGCTGGTTCAATCCCTGACTCATTGTGTCTTCTTAAGCAAGTCAGTCACTTATCCTGCCTGTGCTACAGTTGTCTGAAATAAATAAATAATAACGGGACTTATGGATTTACAGATATAAAATGCTTTGTGGCTATTCATTATGGAAGGGTGATACATGAAATAAAGATTGTTAGTTCCTGTAATTGAAATATGAATACGCCATAATGCAAGGGTTTAATGCAAAATATTCTTATCAGTTCATTTATAAATTTAAAAATCTTAAGTACTGATCAGGTCTAAATCCTGGCACCAGTGCAGTTCGTGTGGGATATGCACACTCCCCTCTTGTCTATGTGTGTTTTCTCCTCACACTCCAAACATGTGTGTGTTAGGTTACTCAGCAACTCTAGCTTGGTCCACTAGGATCAATTGAGAGTATGCCTTTAGAGGGAAAGTTTCCCTGCCCAGGGCTGTATCCCACCTTGCTCCTAGCAGTTGCTGGGATAAGTAACATCACCCTAAGAAGTAGGTAAGAACATGTATGCACAGATGAACAACACTAAAAACTACAATTTGTATATTTATGTATACATTTTTAAATTGTAACAATGTTATTCTTGCATTTTTGAGCTTGATAAAGCAAATATTATTTTGTTTGCTTACTATCTTGATACGACACCGACTGGATTTCTACTGTTGTTCAAGTTTAATATCACAGCACACAATCTATTACTCTAGCTTTAAGAGCAGGCAGACTCAGGTTAAATTAAGGAAAGATTTCTGAAGCCACAATTGAGAAGGAGAAGCTAGATCTATAGCTGTATATCCAGAAGTGAATTTGGGTAATAAAGATTGATACAACAAACCTTTGTTTGCACTGGAAAAAAAACCTGCATATACAGATAATGAACTGACCGATAAGAAGTTAATATACAACTGCTTGCATACCAATTTGCTTTTTGTAGATTAATTGGACAGCTGTCTGAGATATTTTCATCATTTTAGTTATGATGTTGCCAGAGCATCATATCATTATCTCTGGCATTACTGCCTATGACACTTGATTGAAATCAATCTATCAATCTACTCGACAGAAGTAGTTGGCATTTAATTTACAAATATACTAAAAATGGAAACAATAAATATTTAAATATTAGAATGAAAAAGTCAGGAAATGATGCCTGGGTCATTTGTACACATACTATGTCTAGATCTGGGTCTAGAAGGATGTCCAGGTTATTCATCTCTCTTTCCAGGCTAAGGGGATGAGAGATGTGGAGGCAATTGTGACCTTAGGGCACTTAAGGTCCACTCTGCAGTTTGAAATCTCTTGTCCTAAAAACTAGTGTTGAGATTTTAACAGGTTTGAATACATGTTGCAGGCCATTGTCTCACAGACCTGCATTTCACACCCTAACCCTGGTTAGCCCTTCAATGAAACTACAAAGCTGATACCCATCCCCTCCTCCTGAACCTCTGGGAATCAGAAATGTAAGAACACAGACCAAGTTAATATTAAAAGCCACAAAAATAAAAGGTTAAATGCAAAACATAAGTAATAAAGAAAATAAGATTCTTACAAAAGTTCAGCATGGATGAAACTGATTCAGGCCTGCTCTCTATGCACAAGGTGATCAGAGTAATCTTTCAAATCTCTTTAAGTTTATATCAGAAATTTCTGCTTCAATTGTTCAGCTCCTCCTATTCTTAATAATTTTTTCTCACACCGTGGACTTTTCCTGCCGAGATGATGTGCTACTTCTTTGGAAATTAACTATTTCTTTTCATGTCTAACAAGCCGTAATACATAATTAAAATGCATCTCTTTTGCTAAATAATATTTTCTTTTTTCTAATTCTGTTTTGACTTCTATGTATCATAAGCATCATGCTTACTATAATTTAAAAAATTATGATGAGTAAATAGTCAGTTTATTTTATTCAAAATGTCACTGCTCAAAAGTTCAGCTTCCTGTACTACATTTGATCAAAAATGTCAAAAGTTCAATTTTCAGAACAGGACTTAACAGGAACTGGTTTATGTGGACTTAACTGATGCTCCTATACTTGTGTTCAGCTCATTGCTTAATTTCAAATTTTTCAACATAACAGCCACTTCAAGACCTGCCAATTTCAGTCTTTTATTATCTTAGGTCATTTCCAGTTCATTTCTAGCCCAATTCAGTTCTAGTTTCAGTGCCTACTTTCTGGGGATAGTTTACTAGGATTAGGAAACTGGATTAATAAATACAGAAACAGTTTCCAGTATCATCCTGAAAAAAGGCTATACGGATTAAGTATCCCTAATCCAAAATGCCTGGGACCAGAAGTACAGGTATTTCGGATATTTTTGGATTTTGGCATATTTGCAAATACATAAGAGATATCTTGGGAATGTTACACAAAATCTGTTTATGTTTTATATATACCTTATACACACAGTCTGAAGGAAATTTTATACAATATTTGCAATAATTGTGCACAGTAGAACCAGCAGAATACCTGTAACAGCTGTTAAATAATAAAAAATAAACAACAACAGAGTTTCAATGTCTACCTATGATGCTTTTGATTAGAAATTTACCATACAAAGAAAAAAAAAAACACAGTAAGTAATACTCGCAGGTCCTGGGGAACTCCCAGATCCCACTCAAGCAGAGGTACAATCTTTATAGGGAAATTGAAGAAATTTGACATAAACAGTAATCACCAGCTTATGTGTTTTTTACACCCACTCATGAGGTCAGGTGTGGAATTTTCCACTAGTGGTGTCACGTCAGTACTCAAAAAGTTTTGGATTTAGAAAAATACAGAATTTGCAATTTCAGATTTGGAAAGCTCAACCTGTGATTTGACAAAAAAAAATCCTTTACCGATCTATACTTTTTTTTTTATATTTATTTATAAATACACACTAACATTGTGCAGAAAAAATGCAAAACACATGAAAGGAGTCAAGTAAACCAATAGCCTGCAACAAAACATGAGCAATCTCTCTAATATTTACTGGAAATAAAAATTCCAAAGTAGCCGATTAAAACTAAAATAAAAGTTGTGTTTAATTTATTATATTCCTATAAATAATAAATAATATTACAAATTTAGTGTGTTTCCTTAGACTGCCTCACAATGTTTCTACAAAAATGAAACTGATTCTCCAAAAATAAATTAAAACAAACAAAATTCACAAGAACAGCAAAAGTGATGAAACCTTGATTTAAAAGATTATTTAGTACCGTAGCTTGAGATGTCTAGCATAGCATCTAACATCTGCATCAACCAAAATTGTTTTTTAAATGCATCAGTACAGCCCATCATGAAACACCCAAAACAATATAAAGACGCTGGTCTCACCTCAATGTTGGTTGCATTAAGTTTTTCTTCCATTACTTGCTTAAGGATAGTCAATGAAGACTTGATAGCATCTTTCAATGTCATTGACTAAGAAAATAAAACAAAAATTGGTAATATGTTATTCTGAAGAAAAAAAAAATTACTACCAATTACAATTACTTTAAAACATACAAGGTTTATCAGATTAACTTGCAGTAAACAATGAATAATAAGCGTAGACAATCACAGTAAATAAATTCACTGGAACATTTACTAATGGAAAATGAATCACAATTGTTCTGAACAAAAAAAGGCTAGAAACAAAAAGCCTATAAAAAGGTTATTAGTGCTAACTTGCCACATTTTCTGTATTTGGTGGAATATAACCAATTTTAAACCACAGCTTAAAGTAAATACTCTGCTCTAGTGATGGGCGGTATACCGGTTCATACCAAAAACCATTTTTTATTTTTTTTATGATATGGATTTTTCTTATACCGCAACACCGGTTTAAATTGCCTAAACGACGTTCGGAACGTGGCGCAGCGAGAAACTGTTCAAGTGGGGACCTTTTTCACTGCTACACCGCTAAACACAGATCTGTTGCACTAGGGCTCTTTTTCACTGCTACACCACCAAATAGTGGGTGGTAGCATAGGTATGCCACGCGGTGAAAATGGACAGAGAGCATTCCGAAACTGAACTAAAAGTAAAGTTGAACATGATGAACAGAAGAACTTTTGCCGAAAAAAAGGCGTCACGTCCGTTGCCTGGAGATACTTTAGTTTTAAAAGGTCAGATGTGTAAATACTGTTTCTATACTACTAGATAATACTGCAAGCCAAGTTGTACTTGTTTTTGTACTTGCTAGTGTATGTTTTGCTTGTATTCATCCTGCGATGTGCTGGCGACTCGTTCAGAGATGGGCGCAACTCTGAATGGATGGCATAATTAAACATGTATAACGAAGATATTTTTAAAGTTCTGAACACTCCGTCAGCTAAGTTAATAACTAGTTTTAATTTCACAAAGACGTTTATCGTGCTGTGATTGGTAATGTGGAGAAAGAAAAAGGAAAGATAGGAACTGGGGTTTTGGTAGAGAGCAGGAATATCATGAAGTGAATGGATTCTGTGCGGTGATTGCTGCAGGCGCCTGCTCTTAGTGCGGAGGAAGTCAGTTTAAGAAGCGTAGTGATTAACGACTGGGTCGGGAAACACTTAACACAAAGTATTTGATGTGCTGCATTAACTTGTGACGGGGTTTGAGAAAATCTAGTAAATTAAACATTGATTTTAGGATGAAGTTTAGTTTACAACATTCTACTTTAATTATAAAATAAACTATGAGAATAAAGTGGAAATGTCGACTTTAATCTTGACATAAGCGTCAACATTAAAGTGGAAATGTCGAGAATAAAGTCAACATGTCGAATTTATTCTCGACATATAGTTTGTTTTTTTTCTTCCATGTCCATATTTTTTTTTCTTCACAGTGGCCCTAATGCGCTTCCATAGGGCTATACCACAAACAGCATTATAAATGCAAGTTGCAGTTTTTATTATTTATGTATATAGCTTAGCTTGAAGCAAGGTCCATATTAATGCACTTTGCCTAAATGATGGTACAGTTGGTAAGATGTCATTACCAAGTTGCACTTGTTTTATTTTATTTTAATTTGGTGAATACTGTGTAATGCACCTGGGCTTGAAGCCTTGAAGTAATGGTGCAACTATCAGTAATACTATTATGTATTTTATTGTTATTATTTATTAGTTTAAATATTATGCAGTTTAATGATGGTAAAATTGTTTAAAAAGTCACTTTAAACGTGTCAGTGGACAGAGATTGTTAACATTAACAGAAAGTGTAGTTGGTTTACAAAAAATATTTACTATTTATTCCTTTTCTAAGACGTGTTCAGTGCAATCCAACTTTTGACAAACACCTCTGGATATTTTACTAAGTCTAAATGCCTCTTTGGATGTTTGAAAATATGTTGTCAAAGTCATAGTTTAAGCTTTTGCAAAATTTGTTCAATTAAAGGTTCTATATTTTGACTGCATCTGTCATGCAATGTGATTTCTTCTCTTCTCTTTAGTGCCACCCCCTTGAAAACTATCACTTTATGGGGCCATGCAAAACTGGATTAATACTTGTGTGCACATTAAAATGTCTTTTTGTACGATGTACAATTCTCATAACAGTCTAATAGGTTATTGTTAGCCAGTCTACTGCAGTAATTACAGTGTAAAATGTGTCTAACATCCACTCATGCATGGGGAAAAAAATACCGTCTAATACCGTGAAACCGGCAGAATTTAGAAAAATACTGTGATATAGAATTTTGGTCATACCGCCCACCTCTACTCTGCTCCCCTGAAGAGTAACAATAACAGGGAGGAGAGAAAAAAAACTCACCTTGTGATAAACTTCTTGCAGGGAGCTCTGCGCTCCCTCTGATGCTGATCCAATTGCCCTAGCATCACACTGCACGAAAGTACCAGAAGGGTCCATGTGGTACCTGTATACACATTTTTATTAACACGCTATTATTACCTTTTCTGTGATATAAAATGCCAACAAAGCTCTAAAAATTGCACTTCAAAATACAAATTTATTTTAAAGTGAAGAAAACATTTTGATGTTGATAATGTTGTTTCCTTCAATACGCGTGTAAAGAAAAAGGATAACTGAATCATGCATCTAAGTACCTCAAGCCAAACTTAAGAAATGTGTAATAACTACAGTATTAATTAAGAGCTAATAAATATAATGCATATAACAAAGGAAAATGTTTAGGTACTATAAGAAAACTAAGTAATTAAAATAAACAAATTGAACTTGTAAGAGTAAAACATATACATTATGCAATCAACTTTGTAATCGAGACATAAAATTGGTATTTAAATCTTTAGCCAAAAGAATATTTGATATTCTTAAGCTACACTAATAATTTACTTACAAGGACAAAAGTGTGTGTGTGTTTTTTTTTTGGTTTAATTCAACCTATCCATTATTTTGAACATGAATTTTCTATTACTGGAAAGGAGAGAAAAGGTTTTTATTCCACCTGTTCAACATAGGGTATTCTTGTGTACATAAACACGCACAACCTTATGGGGCCAATTCAGGGTTAAGCTAACTATCATTAGGGTGTGTTTCGGTGGGAATTGGGTTACAACTAAAGTATCTAAAGACAACATGCACAGAAATAAGTTAAAAGTGCCAATCCCATACAGACAACAATCTGGCTACAGCTACAAGGCATCAGTGATAATCAGACTATGAGGATTATAAAGTAGATAAAATACACTGATTTACAGACTACCGCATATTACACAAAAACACACTCATATTATACTGCACCCCACATCAAGCAGCATCCCCATTTCCTCTCACACTATGTGCTGTTGTTCAAAATTAGCTGTGAAAACTGCACAGCCTTCAAACTGAGCACCTTTTGATTTAGCCATGAGACAGAGAGGCTGGGACACATATTTAAGCTGGGATTTACAAACCAATAATTCTACCTCTTCTCAGCTGAACAGACACCTGATTACTGTAAGACAGTTTATTTCACGTGCTGTTGGTTACATTAAATGACATGTTCCATCTTCACCAGGGGATTCCAAAGTGTCACCTCCCCATCCTGCACCTATACTTCTTGAGATAACAACAGCTGGAAAGACTGCTTAGGATGATGAGAACTCCAACTTTGAGTTATACTGCTCTAACTAAGCAGAAAAGCTGCCAATGAAGCTGCTTAGTAGTACTATGCAGCTGAGCATGCTACCGGTTATATTTTGAAACATGTACACATTAAAGAAAAAATTATTTCTCGCCATTGTTTGTACTTTGTATTCACTCATGTTCATACTAATTTGCTGTTTTCATAAGTAAAGAAAAGGAAGTCCATAGACTAAAACTGACTGAAGTTCAATAAAAAGTGGAGGTTTTATATTCTCATTCATACCTGCAGAATTGCCACAACTCAAGAGTAATGTAATCCAGGAGTTGCTTGTATTACAATGAGCATTCTGCACGGATACTTTTCAATAAGTTTATATTTATCTTCCTTAAATCTAAGGATCTCTTATGATACAAAGATTGTGAGCCACACATCAGAACAGAGATTCTGTAGCAAGTATTCATGGACTCTAAGGTACTTGATCCTCATCGGTTACTTATATTACAATCAGTGTTTGGTATAGATATGATCATAGAAATCAACAATCAATACTTACAGGCAACACACACAAAAACAAAATGTACTAAAGTATCCATCCATCCATCCATTTTCCAAACCGCTGAATCCGAACACAGGGTCACGGGGGTCTGCTGGAGCCAATCCCAGCCAACACAGGGCACAAGGCAGGAACCAATCCCGGGCAGGGTGCCAACCCACCGCAGGACACACACAAACACACTCACACACCAAGCACACACCAGGGCCAATTTAGAATCACCAATCCACCTAAACAGCATGTCTTTGGACTGTGGGAGGAAACCGGAGCGCCCGGAGGAAACCCACGCAGACACGGAGAGAACATGCAAACTCCACGCAGGGAGGACCCAGGAAGCGAACCCAGGTCCCCAGGTCTCCCAACTGCGAGGCAGCAGCGCTACCCACTGCGCCACCGTGCCGCCACTGAAGTATCATCTATAATTCAATGTCACAAGAAGTTTTTAAAAGTGATTTAATACTTCATCATGAGACTAAGTATTAATGATCTTCGTATTTTATGACAATATACTAGTGGAATAATTAAGATAAAATTTACAAATCTCTCCATTAAGTTTGGGAGATATGATTATATGTCATGCACCAATCAAAAACAGATTCAAAACTTAGTGGATACACCTGGAAGAATGAAGTACATGTATAGCAGAATAGGTTATACTTACAGCTGGGGTCCCTTTTCATCAACACCACCAAACAAAAGTGCTACACCAAAAGGACGGCTCTACACAAGGAAGGAAACAGAGTTATTAAAGCTAGTTAAACTTTTTCAAATGCATCTTTATAAGCTGACAAGACAGACCTAATGTTTTTTATTCATTATTACCTTTTATATGTTTGACTGATTATATTGTTATTTAATTATTTGTCCATCCATTTTCAAAAGCACACTAAATCCAGTTTTGATATATCATTGAATTTTCAGAATAATAAACTAGACAAACTAATAAATTGCAAAGTGAATTTACTAACCAAAACACAATACATTTACAATCAAACAACAAGATCCTGATTCTTCATTAAACCCAAGTTCAAATTCTGCAGTAACATCCAGGAGAACAGATTATACATATTAGGACATAATTTCTTCTTATGAAAAACAGCAGTTATTATAAGGAAAAGCACAACTAGCTCAGCTAGTTCAGCAATGCATTTCACATTTTAAAATGAGCTGAGGAAATCAATTTAAAATGTTTCTCCGGCATTTCATATCTGATCAGCCTAAACATCTACAAGTCAGCAGAATGTAAACTGCTGCAAACAAGAAAACAATAAATATGACGCTGTGGGTAAAACAACTATTGAGAAGATATGGAACAAAACATGACATACAAGAGTCTTTTTAATGACATGACATTGTAAATAATACTTACCATTGCACCAGGGTCAGCATCCTCCTCACCGAATTGAAGAGCCAAGTTAGATACAGCCTGTGTTACACTTTCCACCGTCATTGTTTCATTGTATGTAAACCAATGGTTCTGAGATAAATACAACAGCAGTTAACAAATAATGTGCAGGTAAGATATCATTCAGCTTTGAAGTTTAAAAAATGGTTTAAATAAATAAAATAGTGGACATTTAGAAAACCAACAAAACAAAAATCTCCTAAACATATATACAAGAGGAGTTTCAAAAGTCACATGGACTTTTGAATTTGTTTTCTATTGCTGATTTTTTTCAGGGAATCTATATTACTAAACCACAGTTAATTTATGCATGGCAGACGCGGCGGACGTACCGAAGCGCATGCGCACTGCGGTGCGGCGCCCCAGAGTCAGTAAGTGGCGCCCACACAACACAACCTGCAAAATACACTTGCTCTACTCCACTGTGCCAGGAGGCTCCCACAATGCGCTTCACACACACCAGAAGCAAAGACATCACGGCTCCACAATGAAAGAGCTCAACTAACGGAAATTCAAAACGAGCTCATATGGATAAACACAATGAACGAGCACGCCCACAACGCGCTTTTGACACAGCACAGGCAAAGAAGGCACATATCCAAATGGAGGGAGCTCAACGATTAGTAATACAAACACGAGCCCGTATGGCTACGACCTGTAAACGAGCCTGTATGAATTCAAACAATGAACGAAGGCGCCCACACAAAGAAACTGCTTTAGATCAAATAGGGTTATTAAATTATATGGAAACTTTACCATGCCTACGACCTGTGAACTAAACCCGAGGTAAAGCGTGCACGCCAGGTTGTACAGCCACCCGGACGCGACCGCCCACACCACCGCATATACGACGACACAGCCATAAAAATTGAATTCCTATCGTTATTAAAAGTCTAAGGTCAGAACACTGTTTGCTTTGAACTATAAGTTAAATTATTGAAAGGGGATGAGAATAGCAGAAATGTGTCTGCATTCGACATATTATTGCCTAAAGTCAACGTCAGATTTATATCCCAACACAACTCACAATTTATTTTAAAAGAAAGGCATATAAGATTTAGGAACTGCAGTTTTTAAAAATCTTACCACTCCCTGGTCACTACAGCTATCAGCTTAACTAATCATTGCGTGACTAATTAAAAGATTGCTTCCAAATTTTCATACTGATTCCAACTTGCATATTGCAAGGCGAGTGTCATTTTGGTAGCCAACAGAAGTAAAGAAAACCTGAGCAATAACGGGAGGACTACACAAAAGTAAACACACACACACACACCATAGACAACTGAGTTGCAGTGTGCATCCTTTGAAAATTTACAGAAACTTAATAAATTTAATTTGCTTCAAAACTGGAGGCTGCAATGTTGTTATAATACCACTCAACTTCCACTCACCCTGGAATTGGTGTAAATGGATTACAGTGATCCCTCGCTATATCGCGCTTCGCCTTTCGCGGCTTCACTCTATCGCGGATTTTATATGTAAGCATATTTAAATATATATCGCAGATTTTTTGCTGGTTCGCAGATTTCTGAGGACAATGGGTCTTTTAATTTCTGGTACATGCTTCCTCAGTTGGTTTGCCCAGTTGATTTCATACAAGGGACGCTATTGGCAGATGGCTGAGAAGCTACCCAACTTACTTTTCTTTCTCTCTCTCTTGCGCTGACTATCTGTGATCCTGACGTAGGGGGTGTGAGCAGGGGGGCTGTTCGCACACCTAGACGATACGGACGCTCGTCTAAAAATGCTGAAAGATTATCTTCACGTTGCTACCTTCTGTGTGCAGCTTTTAAGTATGCTGCACGGTGCTTCGCATACTTAAAAGCTCAAAGGGCACGTATTGATTTTTGACTTTGTTTTTCTCTCTCTCTCTCTCTCTCTCTGCTCCTGACGGAGGGGGTGTGAGCTGCCGCCTTCAACAGCTTTGTACCGGCGGTGCTTCGCATACTTAAGCCAAACAGCCCTATTGATTTGTTTGCTTTCCTCTCTGTTTCCTTTGAAGAGGAAGATATGTTTGCATTCTTTTAATTGTGAGACAGAACTGTCATCTCTGTCTTGTTATGGAGCACAGTGTAAACTTTTGAAAAAGAGACAAATGTTTGTTTGCAGTGTTTGAATAACGTTCCTGTCTCTCTACAACCTCCTGTGTTTCTTCGCAAATCTGTGACCCAAGCATGACAATATAAAAATAACCATATAAACATATGGTCTCTACTTCGCGGGTGGCTCTGGAACGCAACCCCCGCGATGGAGGAGGGATTACTGTACTGGGCAGCTCACCCATTAATTTCAATCATTAGGGAAACAGTATAGCTTGCATTAGTAAAGGGAACCACCATTACAGACTGTTACAGAAGATAACATGAAAGAAGGCATATTCTTAGTTGTGCTTTTTTAACATGTATTTAGTGGCTGGTTCTGATTGAGATTATACAAAAATCTTAAGAGAATACTTCAAAAATATAATTTTTCCTTTACATAAAAATATGTATTTTATGCATAATTTAATATAGGCTTTTGGTAAGCACTGTTACACTCAAACAACAAAGCAATAATGCATGCATAAAACATCAAAAAAATTTCATACAGGGGGTCCTCGGGTTACAACGTCTCAACATACGACATTTCGAGTTTACAACGCTCACTCCCAAAAAACTTTAAAAAATTGAGACGCGAGAAGGAATAAAGGTAAGGATTATTTTACACTAATTTTTTTCTGTTACTACAGTACAGTGTACAGTACATTTATTTCCTTTTCCTTTTTCTGCGGCTTAGTTGTGTTTTTATGTTCTAGATTATGATTTAGCAAATGTGTTAGGATAGGTAAGTGACTTAGGCTAGGGTGTGTTTCGACTTACACCAAAATTCGGGTTACATCATTGTTGTAGGAACGGAACTGTGTTGTAACCTGAGGACACCCTGTACTACCTTTAGAACTCATACATCAAAGTCCATAGTCCATTAATACAGCTTTGATGCTGTTCTATTTATAATTTTTTGTGTTCATATATTTTACTTACTGTTACTTATAAATATGGCATATGAGCAATGTGAAGTAACAAGAATTTACCCAGTCTAATAAAGATGCAATAAAATGGGTCAGAAAACAATAAAACACCATACAACTAACATGTATTTTGTGTCACTGAAAGCTTCTGAGACTGAAATAAACAGCAGGTTATATATGCAGGTATACTGTAGACATGTGACCATGGAGCAATTTACAGCTATGATTTGTATATATTGTTACCATATAATATAGGAGCAATGTTTTAAAATTAATGATTTGTCAGAAAGCAAACACAAAGTCTAGGACACCTTCAACTTAACTCTATAAAAAAGACAATGCTTCAGAGAATAACAAAATACTACACTATTTTTGTGTTGTATATAAAATTTGTAAGGTATACTTCATTAAAATCAACCGATTTTACAATCTTTCCAAATTGGAATTGGAATTTCCAAAATACAGTGCATCCGGAAAGTATTCACAGCGCATCACTTTTTCCACATTTTGTTATGTTACAGCCTTATTCCAAAATGGATTCAATTCATTTTTTCCTCAGAATTTTTTTATTTTTATTTTTAATAAATTTGCAAAAACCTCAAGTAAACTTTTTTCACGTTGTCATTATGGGGTGTTGTGTGCAGAATTCTGAGGAAAAAATGAATTTAATCCATTTTGGAATAAGGCTGTAACACAACAAAAGGTGGAAAAAGTAATGCGCTGTGAATACTTTCTGGATGCACTGTACAATTCTAAAATTAGGATTTACAGGATAGAGAGAGTTCCTCAGTATCTACTTGGCTATCCTATGCATGTAGTTCTAATTAAGTATAAACACACTGCCATTTCAAAAGACGTAGCAAAAGTATAAATTAAGATTAGTGTCTTTCACAATACACACCTACAGCCTTTTTTCATTCGTAGTTTTCCTAGTTACTTAAAGTTTATACTCAGACTTAAAGTTAAAGACAAAGATATTTACCTGTGTTTCTACTCTTGCTTTGTCAATTAGTGTTTTTGCATCAGCTATTAATCCACTCATTGCACAGCCTGTGAATAAATACACAAACTTATTAAAAGACTTTTCTGATCATGTTTAGGTAAACTGCAGTAATATATCCATAATTTACCTCTATTGTAACACAGATATGGCCTTAAATTCTTTAAATAATGTAAACATGTTTTGAAAAAAATATATGTTCCATTTTGTATTGGCCCAAATTATCAATCATACATATGGAAAGGATTTTAGTTTACCTTGTTTTATAGCGGAGTCCTTTAGCTCTAAATTGCCCGGAGGTAAATGTGCATGCATGTGTCTCATCGTTTCTGGTGATGGACTGGCATCCTGTCAAAAGTGGGTTCCTACCATGGGCTCTATTCCCTTACCTCTTGATTTTATTAACACTAGAATTACCAAAGCTTACGAGAATACTCGTAAATCCGGCCCACCTTAAATCCACTCGCACCTGTCCATTCAACGTCTTTTGTCTTATAAATGTGTCGATAATCCCAAGCAGCAAGCAGCCTGCTATACCATCCCCCCCAACCGCCGGAGAAACTGCAAAAACCTCTCTCAACTGAAGCCTTGTTTATCAGGGAGTCAGGTACCTAGGCTAAAAAAATATATCGTTATTTGGAACACATGCATTTCATAAGTGTTTCGTGTCTACAAATATCTATGTAAGTGTAGGATGACAGGAAATGCAAGAAATGTTGAACACATACCTAAAAGACAAACTTTTTCCATGTTTCAGTACTAATGACAAAATATAGACATGAAGTGTATAATGTGTGAAGACTGAAGTCCAAATATCAAATAAGCACTTTCACAAAAGATACAAGTATAACAGAACAAATGCGCTTTTTTCAAGACTATAACCGAAGAAAAAGAAATCAGGTTAGTGCGGCTTGTTATCTTGACTTCTTGGGTAGTACAGCAGTTAGAGTTGCTGACTCCTATTCAGAAGGTCCTGGGTTCGAGTCTTAAATGTGTCCCAAAATAAACATTGTGAGTAGTGAGCCGTTCTTACTGTTACTATTATACAATAAAAACATACATTTGATTTGAGTCTGTAACAGCCGCTGTAAATGTATGGTACTTGTAAAGGTTAGCATTTTTTTTATTCAGTTTTATTCTCTCAGTCGCATTCACGCTCGCCCCGATCTGACACTGCTGTTTTCAAATAAAGACGAGCTATAACAGAGGCAAACACAGATCAGAGAAAGAGAATAGAAACCATTCCCGCAAGAAACATCCACTCACATATAAGAACAACGCAGCTACACCAGGCGTAAAGGCGAAAGATGGCACCGTTTGGATACAGAACGAAGTCTGGTGTAATCCTGCCAATCAGTCTGCCATACACCTGTCCTTCAAAGAAACAGCACGGCTTACAGAGCTCACCAACATATCGTGCAAACTCCTGTTTGTAATTATGGTCTTTACATAAGAAGCATTTATATGTTACTTATATAAAAGCTAGGTTGAATGTTATTTACATTGATTTATTTACTTATCTTCCTACAGCGCAAAGTCACAAGTAGACTGCAGAGCTTCCTCTGTTTGATCGACAAGGGCATGCCGGCATTTTTCGTGGCATTACACATGTAATTTGTGAGCTTTGGTAATTCTAGTGTTAATGGGATAGAGCAGTCTTGTGAATTGTCTTTCTGAGAAAGAAATTCATCATAAAAATAAAGACATGTATTGTGAAAAAGTGACCACAACTCATTTCTTAATTTTCTAAATTTAAAAATTGTCTATATCCATTACTTAATATGTACTTTTCAACAGTATGGTTCAATTGATCTTTTGTTAGTTCCTTGTGAACCATGCTTATTTCAGCACTTTGCAACCAAGAAATCGTTACAGGAAATGATTTTTTTAGGGTTAAAAAGCATCACTCCAACTGATTTTAGGTAAAGTTAAATGATGTGTAATGTGACTGGTGTGGTACCCGGATGGGGGCGGTACCCAGCCGGGACGCCCGAGAAGACTGGAGGAGGATTTGTGCCTCCTCCAGACCTCAAGGGGGCGACCACCCTGGGGGCCACGGGTACAGAGCTGGGAAGCTCGACCCTGTAGGGGCCCGTGGTCACCGCCAGGGGGCACCCCAATACCTGGAGGACCCTGGACCTCAGCACTTCCGCCACACCCGGAAGTACTGGGGGGAAGAAGAACACGGACACCCGGAGTGCTTCCGGGGATACAGCCGGCACTTCCGCCAGACTGGGGCGTGTCGGTGGAAGATTGCTGGGGACACACCTGAAGCACATCCGGGTGCTTATTTAAAGGGGCCGCCTCCCTTCAGAGAGTGACTTGAGTCGGGTGGAAGAAGGACAAGGTCTCTGGAGGAGAGAAGGAGGTGGTCTGAAGACAGAGAGAGAAGGCATTGTTGATTGGCCTGGACTGTGGGGTATTGGGGGCTTGTGAGTGACTTACTGTAAAATGGAGTACCTCAATAAATGTGTGTGGGACAATCCTAACGTGTCTGCCTGTCTGTGTCCGGGTCAAGTTCCACACTGGATACATCTGAACACAGTTGCAACCACAATTATAAAGGGTAATGGATGCTTATGTGACTACAACATTGACATTTTTTTCTTTTTAATTGTTTTTACTAAAATAAGCAATCTGATTTTAATTTAAATATCGTTGGTTACAACTTTTTATAAAAAGGTAAAAAAGTCCAGTATAATTTGTCTTATTGTAGAGTTACATGATGAAAATGTGAAGTTTCAATATGAGGATAAAAACTTTTGACATACACTATATGCAAATTATACACATAAATTATTACACCTATATTTTACAGATAAACACATGAAAATGTGCTACTACCTGAAATGTGAGAAAAATTTGCCAAAATTCTTGTTGTGGCTAAAGATTGGACAGTTACTCACTATAACAGAAATATGCTACACCCTTTGTTTTTCACTTTAGCAGATTAGTCATTCAATTAAAACTCTTATTACACTAGATTGATGCATTCAACTGATGTTAAAGAATTCAATATTGGTACAGCATATAAATAACAAAACTTATTTATTTCTATTTTATGGTGCAAAATGAAAGCTATCTCAATTTTGCAAAATTTAGAATAACAAAAAGTTTTAGAACCATAGTGTCAATGACATTAAGTATAGTTCAATATAAGATGAACAAGGCAAGAGTACTTAACAGTGAAAATAACCACGAAGTTAATGTTACTGATTGTCTTCTAGGCTCTTACCTATGTGAGCGTCAATTTCAACAATCTTTTCAATGCTGCTTGGTTCCATGAGGGGTGATGTGATTCTCTTTTCAACAGCTAAGCAAACTCCCTCAGATGTCTGGATCCCAATAGCTGTAGACCCCAACTGAAAATCAAAATTTTAAACATTTTTTTAATGCTTCACTAAAAAAGCATATTGAACTGACAAAAGCAATTAGTGATAAAAATAAAGTGGGCGTTAAACTAAGGAGTTACTAAAATTTAGTTTAAATCCTACAATGTTGACTGTAAATTGAATACCTGAATGGTATGTAATTGTTAAGTGTTCTACAGCAAAACACAAATTTGAATGAAGGAGTTAAAATTGTCACCATATCCCCTAAGGGAAAAACGTGGCAAACAACTCAATCCATTTAACATGTAGCAAACTTATCGTCTGTTAAGCATGTTTTGTCGTAACTTTTCTATTGATATATGTACTTTGATTTTTTTTGATTTTCACAGATTTTTGGGAATTAATACAGTACCACCAAAATAAATATATACACAAATCTAATAAAAATTTTAAATAAGTGAGTCTGATTCCATATAAATACAAATACACCTATGGCACCAAGACACAAAACACTGAAAACAACTGGCTAAATGGAAGTTATTTGCATTCCATCCACACTTAGAATAGTTGCCCGTCATTTTGACTCAATATTAAAGATTCAAATATTATGTGATAAGATAATAATAATAATAATAATAATGCATTTTATTTATAGGGTTAGGCAGAAACAGAAAAAATTCAGAAAAAAAGTAAAACATTTTACAATCATAATACTAACTGCAAAAAAGCCCATTTAAGTGTTCATGTTAGGGTATAAAGACACAAACCTAAATGTGAATACTAACCTTTATTGCTTCAATGGCATATTCAACTTGAAAGAGTCTTCCCTCTGGTGAGAATGTGTTCACACCTCTATTTAAAATAAATAAAAATAAATATAAAACTAATACCTCAACATATACTAATAGCAGCAGAACACTGGTTTCTGATAAGATAAGCAAACAAACAACAAAATACAGTGGCATGTAAAAGTTTGTGCATCCTTGCTTAAAATGTCGGTTACTGTGAGTAATTAAGTGGACAGAAGATGACCTGATCAACAAAAGGCATAAACTGAAAGATGACACATTTCGTTAATATTTTAAGCAAGATTACATTTCCATCATTCACAGGTACAAAAAAACAAAAAAATGAAAAGGGTCTGAAGCAAAAACTTGCGCACCTGTCCTGTTCAGTTCTTAGTAACACTCCATTTGGCAAGTATCACAGCTTGTAAATGCTTTTTATAGCCAGAGAAGACTCGTTCAGTTCTTACTTGGTTGTATTTTCATCAACTCTTCATACAAAAGGTTTCTAATTCTGCAAGATTCTTGGGCTCTCCTGCATCCACTGCTCTTTTGAGATCTATCCACAAATTTTCAATGATGTTTAGGTCGGGGGCCTGTGAGGGACATGGCAAAACTGTCAGCTTGTGCTTCTTGAGGTATTCCATTGTAGATTTTGAGGTGCGTTTCAGATCATTATCTTTCTATAGGACCCATCCTCTTTTTAACTTCAAATTTTTTTTAACAAATGGTGTGATGGTTACTTCCAGAATGCCACTGATTGCAACACAAGCCCAAAGAATGATCAATCCACCCCCATGCTTCATGGCTGGAGAGGTGTTCTTTTCCTGGAATTTGGCACCCTTATGTCTCTCCAAACATACCTTTGCATATTGCGGCCAAAAAGTTCTATTCTGACTTCATCAGTCCACAGGACTTGTTTCAAAAATGCATCAAGATTGTTTAGATTTGTACTAGGACACAGTAAAGGTTTTCTTCTGCCGACTTTACTGTGAAGGTCGTATTTGTTCAGGTGTTGCTGCACAGTAGAACAGTGCACCACTCCAGAGTCTGCTAAATCTTCATGAAGGTCTTTTGCAATCAAATGGAGGATTTTATTTGCATTTCTAGTAATCCAATGAGCAGTTTTTTTTTCAGAAAGTTTTCTTGGTCTTCCAGACCTCAGCTTGGCCTCCACTGTTCCTGTTAACTGCCATTCCTTAATAACATTACGAACAGAGGAAAGAGCAACCTGAAAATGCTTTGCTATCTTCTTGTAGCCTTCTCCTGCTTTGTGAGCATTAATTATTTTATTTTTCAGAGTGCTAGACAGCTGCTTAGAGGCGCCCATGGCTGCTGATTGTTGGGACAAGGTTTGAGGAGTCAGATAATTTATACAACTTTGCAATTTGCATCACCTGGAGTTTCTAATGATGACTGTGAATAAGCCATGCCCATAACAAGCTAAATAAGGTCTGAGACCTTGGGAAAGGTAATCCGATACCTCAAATATCTTGGGGTGCCCAAACTTTTGCATGGTGTTCCTAATTTCCTTTTTTCACTGTACAATGGTACCAAACAAAAGCAAGACATTAATCTTGCATAAAATGCTGAAAAGAATTGTGCCATCTCTAACTTTATGCCTTTTGGTGATCAGTTCATGTTCTGCTTCTTAAACTACTGACGATAACAGACATTTTAAGCAAGAGGGCGCAAACTTTTGCATACCACTGTATATATGGCAATTGTTCTCAGTACATCCTTGCTAATGATTCTAGCTATTTCTTTAAATTTGTCTCTTGTAAATCAATTTTATTTTGACAAAATGACCTCTGTATACATGCATATGTGTATGTTCATATAAAGTATATGTTAGGCCTATGTAAAAACATAAAAATAAAATGTGTCATCCTGAAAATGGACTGGTGCTCTGCCCAATAACTGTTCGTGTGTTGTACCCACTGCTCAACGAAAAGTATGTCTGAAAGTTTTTTGTTTCATCTTGAACAATTTCTTTTTATAAATCAGACTCAGGTGATAATTAAGCAAGACGTTGGCTCTCAGTTTGTGTTTTTTTGTATGAATACATAAATTACCAATTAGTTAGGTATACATGTAAAGCATCTTTTTAAATGTATAAGAATTCTTTTTTGCTTTTTAATACATGTTCATTATCAGGCATTTGTTCCAGAAATTATGGGCTGGGGGATTGTATCTCCAATCCAAATAAATCTTTTGCGTATTCTCCCCAAAAAATAAAAAGTACCCTGGTGGGAATTTTTGACATAGCAAATACAAACAGGAACTAAAAGCTGAAAACTAAACAAAATGGAGCATTCCACTACCTCAAACAAGGTTTCTAATCATTAAGTTGTTTAATGCAAATGCCTACATCTATGGCAGTCATCCAGGACATGCATGGCACATTGAAGCCTTTAGATCTCCGAAAGCACACCACTAAAATTTTACAGAACATTGTAAAGCACACCCTGAAAGTGACTCCAGCAGAAACCGAAAGTGAATCTCCAGTAACGATTAAATGGTTGTTTCCTTGATCCAACTAACGGAGAGTTCAAAATAGAAATGAGCAGAGCAGCACCTTAGAAAAAATGAAGCTCAACCATGGTGCTGAAGGTGAAATTAGATGAACTGAAACACACAAGCAAATAATGTTTCTGTTGTGGGTAATGCTTTAAAAATTATATTTGTATTCCTCTTTTGCATACGGAGTGCATCTTCCATCCATCTGTCCATCCATTCATTCAATGAATCTCTTTATTTCAATACAGAATTGAATGTTAATGGAACCTAACCCAAAAGCATCAGACCCAAGGCAGGAATCATGCTTGGACATTGCACCCAACAATCCCAAGCATACACACAGAGATATACCAATACTTGCTTATACTGTGACATTCTGTAACTGCCAATTAGCCTAATACGAGACTTTTGACATGTAAGAGGAAAGTACTTTCTACAGAAAGTACACATGAAAATACAGAGAACTTGCAAACTTGAAAAAGCCAATAAACTTTGCCAGAACTGCAGACGAGTCTCCTCATGTTCTAAGGCAGTATGTCTGTAACAATATTACTGCAGTTCACTCAGGATATATTTTAAATTTAAAAAATTTAGTAAAGGCTGACTACAGAGTCCATAGAGTCTGACAATCTGTCTAAAAATGTTTGAACAATAAGCAACCAAGAAACTTCTGACCAAAAGAAATTTACATACAACATACTTCAAGTAGGTTAGGCAATATACCCATTTTACGTATGCACACAGACTTTAAATTATACTAACACACACATACAAACACTCACAATAATGAAGGAAGAATTTAAAAAGTGGATGCTAGCTGTTAAAAAGAAAACAAAACCACAGATCACATATCCCACACATCCATACAATGAGCTGTGCAAAACAGAAAATTTTATACCTCAAAAATGATTTAGGGATTTAAAGTTGCAAACTTCACTGCTGGCTAATTTTGCATTTGGATTGGATGGATGGATGGATGGATGGATGGATGGATGGATGGATGGATGGATGGATAGATAGATAGATAGATAGATACTTTATTAATCCCAATGGGAAATTCACATTCTTCAGCAGCAGCATACTGATACAATAAATAATATTAAATTAAAGAATGATAATAATACAGGTGAAAAAACAGACAATAACTATGTATAATGTTAAATATTAACGTTTACCCCCCCCCCCTGGTGGAATTAAAGAGTCGCATAGTTTGGGGGAGGAACGATCTCCTCAATCTGTCTGTGGAGCAGGACAGTGACAGCAGTCTGTCACTGAAGCTGCTCTTCTGTCTGGAGATGACATTATTTAGTGGATGCAGTGGATTCTCCATAATTGATAGGAGCCTGCTGAGCGCCCTTCGCTCTGCCACAGATGTTAAAATGTCCAGCTCCATGCCAACAATAGAGCCTGCCTTCCTCACCAGTTTGTCCAGGCGTGAGGCGTCTTTCCTCTTAATGCTGCCTCCCCAGCACACCACTGCGTAGAAGAGGGCGCTTGCCACAACTGTTTGATAGAACATCTGCAGCATCTTATTGCAGATGTTGAAGGAAGCCAGCCTTCTAAGGAAGTATAACCGGCTTTGTCCTTTCTTGCACAGCGCATCAGTGATTAGCCAACGTGTGCTCTGTATCTTCAACTAGACATTACACATAGGATGCAATAACTCAGATGCAAAAGATATGCACGTATTTACAATGCACTGATGTATTTACAGAATAGTATAATTTATTAGAAAATCATGGACGACTTTATGAGGTGGATTCTGAAAGTGAAACTAAATCTTTAAAAATGCGCTATGCCCAAACAGCTCAATTCAAACATGAAATGCATACTAATTACATTGTAGGAGACATTCAATATGTGAGAAAAAAGAAAACAGAATAATGATCACGCCTGTAAAATACCAAACCAACATAAAACAAATTAAGAGCATCATGGGCCCAAACATTGTTATTGTCATGACAAAGCAAAATGAAAGAGTCCGGGCAAATAACTTACCTGTCGTATTCTGATCTTGTCAGGAACATTTTAATAGTTGTTAATTCTGTAAAGGCAAAACACAACAAATGGATGAAAAGTCGGTAGGTAAATCAGGATGCTCTAGTTGAATTAAGTCCCTAGTATCTCCAAACCGATCAAAATAGCTGGGACAGAAAAGTTTCGAGACAGTCACGGCGGTAGGCACAACCTAATACAGCATATTGAACGCCCACCCTCCACTGACCTCATTGGGCAAATCTACTACAAAAGGCGGGGTCCACAAAAACACTTTACACGTATTGGACACTACAACTTCCAGTTCGTTCCGTCCTACAAAGATTGGTTGACCTTCGTTTTCAATGAAGAGGAAATAAATCCCAATATTATGTATAAATAAAACAATACACATACATGGTCTTCTGAAGACTACCTTAAGAACACGTCTATGATAACATATGTGTATGATATACAGCTAATTTATTTTATATACAAATAAGCAAGCGGTCAAACACACAGAGAGACACAAGCTACTTGCAAATATCGCATACTCGATTAGTCTATTTTAAAATATTTCGATAAACTACCAAGCTTGTGAGAATATGAATTTCTACAATTCCTCTTAATCTAAAGACAGCAAAAATCTAAAATCAGATTTCTAAGAAACACTGAAAACACTTACAGTTAGCGAATCGGTTTGCCGCGGATCCCTGAGGTTGCAATGACAGCGTGCGGCAGATTATTGGCTCCGGAATGGAAACAGAGGAGCCGGGTAATTGGGGACGTAGTCTCGCGATAGTTGCTTTTTTCTTGTATAGCCCTGTGTTCAGTCGGTTTTTTCGATTTTACCTGTGACGCGTGATGGGTTTGGCCGCTGATGAATTTAGTTTAGTGGACATTTACTGGTAGTAGTAGAATGCATTTGTCACTTGCAACATTATCGTGTTTGTTGTCTTTTTAAAATGGGTTTGTAATTTTTAATTTGGTGGTGCTGTCCCCACCTCTGACTTTACAATGAGATAGGTTTATTGGTTTATCATTATTGTTAAATGCACAGAGTACACGAAAACTGTGACTTGTATATTTGATCAGTGATTATTACTACCTTAACTGTGAAACTTTTGTCATTCTTACTTAAACGTACGTCTTCCTCACTTGAAAAATCTCAGAGCATATTTATCATTAACTAACAGAATATGGAAATGTGTTATATTTTTGTTATTCACTGCTATTTACATTTTACTTAAAATTACAGGTTAGAGCAGATACTTGAGTATAAATGTTGCAACTTATATATACTCAAAGGCTATTTCTTCTTTTACACTCTGCATCACCAAGCACTAATGGTACATATTTGTTATAATAATTTATTCAGAAGAGCCTTACAGAATCTCAGTAAGTAATAGATTTTCTATTTAATCTATTTCTGTTTAGTCACTGAAAGCACTGTTTTCAATGTTGTGGGACCCAGCTTTTTAATAAACATCTGCATTTTTCTTTTAAGCTTAATCAGTGTGTTGAAACTACAGTTGATTGTTTTTTGATTGTTTTTTATATACAATAAATTAAAGCAAGTTATGCAATATCACTGGGCTCCACTTGTGACTAATAAATAGATGGAACAAAGAACTAAGACGAAATGCATTATTAATCCAGTGAAACTGATGACATAAAAACGGCAAAAAATCAAGGTTAAAATTTTATTTTTGAAATAGTGTATACAATTAACATTAAAAAAAATCAGGAGTGGTCTCTCCTAGACTTTCTCATATGCTCAGATTTGGGGATGGATATTTGCGGAGTAAACTGCAAGACTGTGATTATATTTTATATTATGTACAATAAAGAACCATCAACAATAAATCAAATTAATATTATATTAAACAATTATTATAAAATTAAAGTTTAATAAATCGGACTCTGTACCTGCATGAACAAAAGGTAAATTATCACTTCCGGTTAACGTAGAAATCTAGGTTTTGTATCTAATACTTATATGCAAAATTTGGTTGACCTAAGTTAAAGAGTACTGAAGTTATCGTGTTTGCGCGCACACACACACACACACAGACACACAGACATAATTCCAAAAATGGTATTTTCACACTCAGGCAGGTCTAAAACGTTGAGATTCATTAAAATCTCAAAATTGAATCTTTGGACGATTACAATACTTTCCCTATACTTTGTATATGAGAAAGTAAAAATGAATGGATAAAATTATCAAAATGGGAATGCATGAAATAAACTTTAAAAAGAGGGCAAATATATATAAAAAATACACTGCACAACAAAATTTTTGCTTCATGAAAATCGTTGGGTGTTTCTTATAGATTTTTGGGTGCTGATCATGAATTTCTCAATTTTAAATCAATTTACCCATCACGTACCGTTTCAGAGAAATCTTCAGTTTTGTCATGATTTTTTCTTATAATTGTATCCAAACATTTTCGCTGCCATAAGTGACTTATCAACAATGTTTGTGCAGCCTGGGCATGTCCAGGCAAGGAATCAGACCAGGTTGGAAGCTGTTCTGTGGAAGTTGACATCCTGGGCAGCTCTGAACGAGCTTTACGCTCTCTCAGCATGCTATAAAGGTGGCTTGCATACACTGATCCTGTTCATTTGGTTAATATAGATAGTCAGTGTGTATGTATAATATCAGTATACTAAAGTATAGTATCTGTAGCAATATAACAATAAGCAAGCTTGATGCAATAGACGTTTAGGTGTCGGGCGATATGTCTCGTCAATGTCGTAACAGCTGCGATACATTCTGCTATATCTGTGGCGAATATACACTTATGCCTCAGAGACATTGGATAACTCCTCTTGTGAAGAAAGCTTATCATCTGTATTTTGGCTGCAAAATTGGTGATCAAAACAAGGAATAGGCGCCTCACATTTGCTGTGCGAAATGTGCTGTCAGTCTGAGAGCCTGGCTCAGAGGCACTCGAAAGATGATGCCGTTTGCGATGATATGGCGAGAAAAGAAAGACCATGTGACGGACTGTTACTTCTATTTGACTAATGTGTCTGGTTTCTCTGCCAAAAACAAGAAGTCAATTGAATATCCTAATCTGCCTTCAGCAATGAGACCCGTGCCACATGACGACAGTCTTCCAATTCCGAAACCACCAGAGGATTGGACCTTAGATGAACCAGATGAAGAAACTGCAATGCAGGGTACTGACATTGACATTGACCCGGATTTTGAACTGTGCTCATCAGGCGATCCACATCTGATAACACAGTCTGAATTGAACGATTTGGTCAGAGATTTGGGTCTGCCAAAAGCAAAAGCCGAGCTGCTGGGTTCGAGACTGCAGGAATGGTGTTTGCTGTCACCAGGTATGAAAATTTCTGTGTTTCGAGGCCGACATCATGATATAACCAAATTTTTTGCACAAGTCGACAGTCTCTGTTTCTGTTGTGACATTAAAGGATTGTTCTCGGCCTTGGGTTGTGAATACAACCCGGAAGAGTGGCGTCTCTTCATTGATTCATCAATGTTAAGCCTGAAAGTTGTTCTGCTACACAATCCTTCAGTACCTGTTGGCTATGCAGCACACATGAAAGAAACGTATGAGAATATAAAACTGTTGCTGAAGCACATCCAGTATAGCAGGTACAACTGGAATATCTGTGGAGATCTTAAAGTCGTTGCTCTGTTACTAGGACTGCAGCTCGGCTATACAAAGTACTGTTGTTTCATCTGTAAATGGGACAGCCGTGCCAAAGAGTTGCACTATTCTCATCAGAACTGGGCACTCTGTAAAAAGTTAGTTCCAGGACAGAAAAATGTGGCACATGAATCGCTTGTAGACCCGGCAAAGATATTTTTGCCTCCTCTTCACATACAACTAGGACTCATGAAGAATTTCGTGAAAGCACTGAACAAGGAAGGCGAAGGTTTTCGTTATTTAAGACAGATGTTTCCAAGAATAACTGACGCCAAGATCAAAGAGGGCGTTTTTGTTGGCCCCCAGATCAGACATGTTATGAGTGACAAGCGGTTTGAAGACCTGTTGCCTGGAAAGCCTTCAGAGAAGTTGTTGACAATTTTCTGGGCAATTACAGAGCCCTAAACTACATTCAGCTGGTAGACAAACTTCTCAAAGCATACAAGACAATGAAGTGCAACATGTCACTCAAGATTCATTTCCAACACTCGCACTTGGACTTCTTCCCCGCAAATCTCAGTGCTGTCAGTGACGAACACGGTGAAAGGTTTCACCAGGACATTGCTACGACGGAGAAACAATACTAGGGCCAGTGGAATCCGTCAATGCTTGCTGACTACTGTTGGACACAGCAGCGTGATGCACCAGACATTGAATACAAAAGAAAATCTGGAGCAAAACACTTTTAATTCTGTTGAATTTAATAGCTTATGCAAAACATAAACATAACTAAATACGTTATTGTCAGTAGACATATAAATGTCAATTTGTCACAGTTCCTACGTGATGCAGTGAAACCAAAACTATATTTGTCCATACCCAATCAGCAAAAACTTTTCAGGAAGCAAGACTTTTCAAAAAAATTGTTGTGCAGTGATATCAGTGTATAGGATTAAAAAGTGATGCATGAAATTAAGATAAACTCCAACCAAACAACCACGACAGCCCCATGGATCACAACTAACACATCTCACCCAGGTCATCATTTATTTCAAAAACTGCCCTCTGGCAAACACTTCAGGTCATTTAAAACTAAAACTAATAGATACCTAAATAGTTTCTTTTCCAGTGTCAAAACCCTCGTAAACCAGTAATTTAGCCTGTTTTTCTTGCTTATTTGTGTCTTCTTTCATAGATGAAAGTGAGAGCATGTGAGTGTGTATGTACAGTATATATACACGCTTGCATTTGCTTACAAACACATACTTTCATTTGCTTTTAATTCGCACATTTGTATAATTACACTGTTCTGCAACTGTTTATAATGTATGTTGTTCAACTTATTTAGGTTATTTGTTTGTGATGGTGTGTTCTGTGATAAACAGCTCCAAAACTAAATTCCTGTGCATAAGCATATACAAGTGATTCTGATTAAATAAACATCAAAAAAATAATATATGAAATTATTAAAACAATGTGTGAAATAAATATCAAAAAGTGGTTGCACAAAATTAACACCAAATAGTTGGTGTGTGAAAAATCAAAAATGGGTGCTTTAAATGTTCATCAAAAAGTGGGTGCCTATAATAAAAATCAAAAAATGAGTGTGCAAAATAAAAAAAAAGAAAATGAGTTGGTGAAATAAATATAAAACACTGGGTGCTTGATATAAAGTTTAAAAAGTTAGTGCATTAAACATTAAAAATGGGTTCAGGTAATTAACCAAAAATGTAAGTAGTGTGAGAAGCAGCCCGGGCACAGACAGACGGACATCATACGTTCTCCCAACACACATTTATTTACACTATTTACAGTTATTGCAGTCTCACAAACCCAGTGCCTCCAGCACCAATCCCCCAAAGTCCAGGCCTCTCCTTCCAGTGCCTGCTTCCTTCAGGCTGTCTCCACTCTTCTCCACCAAGACTTCGTCCACTCCTCACCCGACTCCAGTCACTGTCTGAAGGGAGGCAGCCCCTTTTATGCACCCCCGGATGGGCTCCAGGTGCTCCCCGACACTCCTCCGCCGACACTCCCCTGTGTGGCGGAAGTGCCAGCAGCGCACCAGGAAGGACTCCGGGTGTCCCCTTTCTTCTTCCCCCCAGCACTTCCGGGTGTGGCGGAAGTGTTGAGATCCAGGGCTCTCTAGGCACTGGGGCGCCACCTGTCGGTGACCACGGGCCCCTACAGGGTTGGGCTTCCAAACCCTGCACCCGTGGTCCCCAACACAACCAGGGCAGTCGCCCCCTCGTGGTCTGGAGGAGGTGCAAGCCCTCCTCCAGTCCTCTCGGGCGTCCCGGCTGGGTACCACCCCCAGCGGTCTGCCACAGTAGTAATGTAGTCCAAATCAGAAATGTCATGTTGAAAATGTAAATTAATGTTCACCAACTAGGTACATAGGAATTCATTTTTTGCTGTTTATTTTATATGCTCACTTTTGATACTTACTTCATGAGTTCATGCATATAGGCACTGATTCTTTTATTATATTTGAACTCTTTTTGTTTTATTTCACATAGCCATTTATTAATAATTTTATGAACCCACCTTTGATGTTAATTTCATGCATTTTTTAGATTTTGCACATTGATTTTACATTTTTTTATCTGAAACTAGATGGTTGGATAGATAATGGTCAAAAGTACTTACAGTAACCTTTCCTGCAGAGCACCTAAATGCTTTTTAAACAACTCTAAACCATGTTGAGTACCTGTTGCCTTAACATTTCAATGTACCTTTGGGTTAAATGTTTCATAAAAGCGTGTTTAAATTGTAAATCTGTCCAATTGTAATAATTAAGCCTTTATTGGAGACAATGGGAAGTCTGGTCAGAGTTAAGACTGCAGACATTTTGAGGTTATCCATTGTAAGAAAATGAGGAGCATGTTAAAGTGTTGGGGTGCCACCTTGGCACCACTTTTAATAGACAAGGCTAAAAACAAAAGTCCAGACAACAAAATAATGAGACACTATACATCTTGAGTGCTCTTGCAAGTGTTTAGATTGTGCCTGCAAAAGGATCTCTGTTCTCTTCGGTTACAAGTTATCCACGAGTTCTAGTTTAATGATCCCTTAAAAATGTGCTGGAGCAGAAGATTTGCTGCTGGAACTGATGTCAAAGGTCCTCCCATGCGTCTTCCTCTGTTCTGCAGATGAACAGGGATTAACAAAATAAATCAAATCAAATCAAAAAAGCAAAAATGAAAGGGAAGAAGGTGTTAATGACCTCGTTACCTCACCTTTGGATGGTGCCTTTCTTACCTTGTTAGAGCCTTAAAGCTGCCCACTTTGTGCAGTACAGAATGGATACAAGATCATACTTGACACTAAAATGTTGGCTTTGGCAACACAACTTGCCATGTTTGTCCAATAGCATGAATTCTACTAAGGCATCATGGGTCATGTGAGTGTGCTTGATGTCCTGGAAGGGGTACTAACCAGGGCATCATTATAGAAGTAAAAGAAATATGTCCAG
This sequence comes from Erpetoichthys calabaricus, assembly GCF_900747795.2. NCBI lineage: Eukaryota > Metazoa > Chordata > Cladistia > Polypteriformes > Polypteridae > Erpetoichthys > Erpetoichthys calabaricus. Next base: position 89,856,529 of record NC_041396.2, on the reverse strand, counting down.
AGTATCATTATATAAGTTAAAGAAATATGTCCAGAGTTGAAATACAGTATGATATGTCCCCGTGGAGCTGTATAGTGCAGAGTGTCTAATCTACAACAGTGTTCTAATTCTCTGCTAGAAAATGAGTACGGGCCTTTAAGACTTTCTAATGGCTCAAAGTGCTGGAACACCAAGAACTTTTAGAGGAGCCTACAGTCTGGTATCCTTAGAGCAATTGTTGGTCCGTCCCTGTGTCTGAGGCTAAAGCAGAAGTAAATTCAGAAGAGGACTTAAAAGTATGTCACAGCTCATTGAATGTGGAATAATGAGGACTGGTAGGACAACAGTACTTGATAGGCAGGAGGAAGAAAAGCCTTGGCTTCCCAGAGTTAGAAAGTAAGGTAACAGGGAATTGTTTGTTGATTGATTCCAGAATGGAGATGTGGTTAAGTGAAAAAGTCACCCCACTGATAGGTAAGGAAGGCCCACAGATATTTCCTGTGTTCTTTCTATTATTTTATGGTTTCATTTTTGTTTCTGTTTATCCCTCCATTTATTATCTCTCTATTATAAAAAAAAAATCTTGGAAGGGAGACTAGGGAGACGAGACGTGATCTTCTCGGATCTTCTCAGAAGACAATTTGACATCCCGCGAGAGACACTTTAATGTCACGCGAGACAAGGCCATGACACGACATTTAAAACAAGTTCACGGACATCTAACCTAGCAGTTGTTGGAATGCTTTTGGCAGACACGCTTCATGTGCTCTTAGCTCTTGTGGACGCTAGGGGTCGCTGTTGATCCATGAAACCCAACAGACAAATGTCCAGGACACATGTTTAAAAGCACCAAGAAGAATTTTTTAATACTTTCTTCAATAAAGTGCACAAAGCACCACACACTCCGCAATTCTCCAATAACAATAATTAATACTCAATAACAATCCTCCACTCCCAGCACCTTCATCACCCAACCTCCCAACTCCGGCTCTATATATTCCATGACCCAGAAATGTTTCTCCACTTCTTCCAGGTCAAACGCCACATCATCCTCCTCAAGCATCCCAGAAGTACTGTGGGCTTCTGTCCTCGTGACTCCGAAGTACTTCCGGGTTGTAAGAAAAGTAGGAGTCCCCAGGTCCTTTATTAGCTCCCCTTGGCGGCACCCATGGCACCCAACAGGGCTGAGAAAATGGACTCCACGTCACATGATGCCCAGCGGGAATCCGGGGTACATTTACCATCCAGGGGAGCTGCCACCTAGTGTCCTGGGGGAGGCAGTATCCTGGAAAGGCTGCCCTTCTCCATTCTTCCCATCCTGGGACGTCCCGGCCAGATTGAGCTGCCAGCCGTCTCTCACACTCTTAAAACAACAACAAGCAACAAGCAGAACACACAGCTCGCCAGCAGCAGGAAGCCAGCAGATGATCCGACTGCTACTCCTTAGCATGCGTTCAGCCAAACCCCCCCCCCCACCCATCATTAACAACCTGCCCACCCTTCACAACGCAAGCAACGTTATACATCCTGCGAGAAAGAGATGTAACCACGGCCAGGGCCCGAAATAAAGGACAAGTACAGTACATAAAGGACATAGCAGCAATAGAAAAGGTCCAGAGAAGAGCGACTAGGCTGATTCCAGGGCAACAGGGGTTGCATTATGAGGAAAGATTAAAAGAGCTGAACCTATACAGTTTAAGTAACATGATTGAAGTGTTTAAAATTTTGAAGGGAATTAGTACAGTGGATCGAGACTGTTATTTTAAAATGAGTTCATCAAGAACACAGGGACACAGTTGGAAACTTATTAAGGGTAAATTTCATACAAACATTAGGAAGTTTTCTTTACACAAAGAACGATAGATACTTGGAATAAGCTACCAAGTAGTGTGGTAGACAGTAAGACGTTGGGGACTTTCAAAACTCAACTTGATGTTTTTTTGGAAGAAATAAGTGGATAGGACTGGCGAGCTTTGTTGGGCTGAATGGTCTGTTCTCATCAAGAGTGTTCTAATGTTCTCAAAGACCCCCATAACCAAACCCAGGGGTGGGCAAGCGAAGCGAGCAGGGGGCGGAGCCCCCTATTTTTCCTAATACATCCCTTTTGTGCTGTTATTTTACCTCATTGTCATTATTTTGTGTTTCTGGATTGCCCAAAAGCCTCAATCTTCCACAATTAATAAAACTGAATACTCTTATCAGATTAGCCTGTGCAGTTCTACCTAGTGTTATAACACCATCTCTAGATTGTTTTAGATAGTAGTGTACTGGATAAACATGGCAAATAATGAACACTGACCAAATTGATCTCCAAATATCCACATTGTTTCAGAGTAAACTGTATGTTTTGCTAGCTATGCCTTTTCTTGCCCTTCTCAGACTAATAACACCTGCAAGAAAGTCTCTAGTTTGTGGAAAATTAAACTTCCTTCTCCTTTCCTGATGCATACACTCCAACAATGAAAATGTCATCCCTTTTGGCCATGTATCCTTTAAAGTACGCATTGTTTGAGAGATTTACATATTTACTCATCAATCATCTCTGCATGAAAACTTTTGCATTTGCATAACTGTTGCAAAGTAGCCAGATTGAGAGAGCACAGGGGGTCATGAGGTTGCTGGAAAAAGGTGTGTAGCACTTCCGATATCTTTGCAAAAGGATGAAGGTACAAGTATTTGTGAAGGAACATCAGCTACAGCACTACAGTTATGTGCTCTGATTCCCTGAGGTTGATCCAGTTCACAGGATCCTCATTGTTGAGGGCCCAAGCAGTTGGCCCTGTCCAAGTGGACGCCCACGCAACACCTTCTTGCAGCAGATAGATGGTCATTGATGTGGGATAGTGTGATGGGGGCGGCAATGCACTATACTAGTGCATGCTTCCCAACCTGACGTGACCTGACTGCTGCAAGGTATTCTGTTCATTTTTTTAGCCCTTTATGTGTAGGTTAAAAGCTAAATTAAAGTGGAGATGAAAAAAGACAAAAGGACTAACTGAACCTGCAACTTAAACAGGAAACCAAGTAATAAGAATAAACATGCAGAAATGTATAATTCTTCAAAATCAATAGGGATTCATGTATTGGATGTGCATATGGATGGAATTTCAAAAACATATACAGGGAAAGAGTTATAGAGTGAGGAACCTACAAAGAGGAAAGAAGAGGCTATTAAATAACAGTTGATCAAAGTGAAAACTGCCCATAATGTTTCTAGTGCTTTGGCAGAGTCTTGCTTTCCTGTCTCCTGGTCTCACATCTGTTTCTCTTTCCCTTTTCTATACCAGAATACAAGAAAGCTTTATTGACGAAACAAATATGGAAATACTGTTTTTTTGTCTTTTTCTTTTTTCTTTGTGTGTCCTGTTACTTTTTGTGAAAGAGTAAGTACACCCTTGCTACTTAAATAACACATAAAGGGTAATTAAAGCCAGATGCTGGTAATCAAGTGCATTTTATGAGTTGATGATTGGTTTAAGTGCTACCCTCTTGATATTAAACAGAACCTTAGGCGACTCCATCTTGAGCATTCAGATTTGTGGTAACTCCATACTGAGAACAAAGGACTTCTATAATAATCTCAGAGAAATAATGTTGCTGGTCATCAGGCTGGGAAGAGTTATAAGGTAATTTCCAAATACAATAAAGTTCATCCTCATACAGTGAGAAGGATTAATAAGAAATATAAAACATTCAGGGCAGTTGCTATTCTTCCTTGGACTGGATGTCTCACAAAATTCACCAAATATCAAACTGAAATTGAAAAAATGTAAGCTCCATCCTGAGATCTATAGGTCTCTGTAAGGATGATTATACTTACCTTTCATGACTCTTCCCTCAGAAAAAAAAGACTGAATAAGCATGCCTTTCATGGAAAGGTACCTGGAGAAAGGTGTATGTCTTCAAAAAGAACATGGCATGACAAGTTAGATTTGTGATGGCTACTGGTATGTAGGGTGGCATGGTTGTGCAGTAGTAGAGCGGCTGCCTCGCAGTAAGGAAAGCAGGGTTTACATCCCGGGTCCTCCTTGCATGGAGTTTGTATGTTCTCGCCGTGTCTGTGTGGGTGTCCTTTGGGGGCTCCAGTTTCCTCTCACAATCCAAAGACATGAAGGTTAAGTGGAGTTGCAACGCTAAATTGGTGCTTGTGAGTGTGTGCGTGTGTGTGAGTGTGTTCACCCCATGATCGACTGGGGCCCTATCCAGGAGACTGTTCTTGCCCTGCACTCTGTGCTTGCCGGCTCCAGTCTCCCATGACCCTGCTCAGGATTAAGTGGGCTTAGAAAATTATATGGTATGGTATTGATATGGAGACTTAATCAATGAGTCCAACATGACAATGGACCATGAATTCCTCTTTATATCGCGGTATTCTAGAGAAATTGTGAGTTAATCAGTTTGACAGCTAAAGTTTAGTCAAAACTGGATCAGACAACAGGACAATAATTCTAAGCAAACCAACAAATCTACAACTGAATGGGTAAAAAACATCTAAAACTGATTGGTTAAAAAAAGGAAAAGAAACCAAGTTTTGAAGTGACCAAGTCAAAGTACAGACCTCAAACTGTTATGATTCTGTGTTTTTTTTGCTTAAGTTTATATGAATTCATACCTTCCTTATTATTCTAAAGTTCTTTTACATTCACAATTAATTAAATAATTTGGTTTCATTTTTTTTAACCTTATTCATTTTTCATGTTATATTTTTGTTTTTCCATGATACCATTTTATTTTTAATGAGCACCACCATTTAGTGGTTCTGTGAGCCCTTTTATTGTTAACAACACTCCTGGTTGCTACCATGTACACTGCAACAACAGTAAGAAGGTCAACGTTATCGTTTCCCATTTTGTCCAAGACTGTAGACACAATGCAAACCTTTCCATGTGCATTCTTTTTTATTTCATTAGGCTTGTTGAATTTTTGGAAAGACATTTTAGATTTTGGTTAACATATTGTCTTTTGATGCAAAGACAGATAGATAGATAGATAGATAGATAGATAGATAGATAGATAGATAGATAGATAGATAGATAGATAGATAGATAGATAGATAGATAGATAGATAGATAGATAGATAGATAGATAGAGACACTATGGTCCGAATACACACCAGAATGACTAAAAAGCATGAAAATTAAAAAGAAAAAAAAATCTGATTTGGCTTAAAGTACTCAGTGTTAACGTATCAGAGAGCATATGTGCAGCATTGTTCATAATGGCACACAGTTTAGTTTTTATTCACTCCTTTGCTACAACTTTCAGGTAGTCCAGAGTGTGTCCTGTAACCTTGCCCTTTCAATTAGCTTTTTGGTTCTGTGGGCCTATGTTGAAGAGATGTTACCAGCCCAGCACACCACAGTGCAGAAAACTGCACTGCCCATCACAGAATTATAGAAGATGTCACTACCACCATTAAGAAAACACAGTCCCTTAAGGAATAAGAGCCTGCTCTGACCTTTCTTTTAAAGTTCCTCTGTGTTCTGAGACCAGTCTAACCTGTCATTAGACACTTATACTTCTACGAGTGGACCACCTCCACATCCATTCCCTGAATAGTGACCAGATATAGAGGCTCTTTGGTACAGCTGATGTCAATAACCAGTTTCTTGGCTTTGCTGATGTTAAGATGCAGACATTTCTCTTTGCACCAAGAAAAAAAGTTCTCCACCTGACTCCTATACTCTGTTTCATATCCTTTATCAATACACCCCATAAGTGCAGAATTATTTGAGAATTTCAGCAAGTGATATGACCTGGTGTTATATTTGTAGTGAAAGGTGTATACAGTGAAGAGAAAAGGAGACAGGACTGCTCCTTGTGGTGTTTCAATGTTGCTCACATCCATATCAGAAACACAATCCTTGAGTCTCACAAACTGACGTACTGCCTGACATATTCCATTATTCAGGACACCATAGGCTCATCCACCTTCATATCTCTGAATTTACCCTTTAACAGGGATGGCTGGATGGTATTGAAGGCCCTGGATAAATACATAATCCTCACAGTGCTGCCAGCTTTGTGCAAGTGAGAATAAGTGTTGTGGAGCAGACAGATAATTGCATCCTCCACTCCAATCTTTGTTTGATAGGCAAATTGCACTGGGTCGAGGTGGTCTACCACAAGAGGACTCCTATAGTCCAGAACCAGTCTCCCAAAGGTCTTCACGATGTGAGACTTAAATGCTACTGGTCTGTAGTCATTTGGTTAAGAGGCACCTGCCTTATGTGGAACAGGAACAACGCAGGGTGCTTTCCATAGAAGTGGCACTTTCTGAAGCCTTAGGGATAGACTGAACAGGTGACAAAGGACACCATAAATTTGGTCAGCAGAGGCCTAAATAATTGAAAGACTAACACCATATGGTCCCATAGCTTTTCCTGTGTGTAGCTTCCTCAGTTGTCTCCTTACTTAGTCTTCAGTTATTGATAGTCCACACTGATGGTCAGAAGCAGACTTGTCACTGGCTATTCCAATTAACATGGCAGGAGTTACTGATGTAGTAGGGATGGTGTGGGGAGACTAGTCATTGGAAGAAGGTGGCAAGGGGAGGGAAAATCTATTAAAAAATTGGTTTAGGGCATTAGCTTTGTCCACATCCCTTTCTAGCACCTGTGCCATAGAGTGCCAGAGTACTGTAATTATTCTGAGTGAGTTTGTTTTCTATTTTAGCTTTGTAAGTTTTCTTTCCTTCACTCAGCTTTTTCTTTACCACACTCATTATGTCCTGCAGAGCCTCTTTGTCACTGTATTTGAATGCATTCTTTTTCTCATTCAGGAGACCTTTTAGTGCCTTAACTGGCATAATTGCAGAATCATCTGAGAATTTCTGCAAGTGACATGACCTGATGTTATATTTATAGTCTGAGGTGTATATAATAATGAATAGAAAATGAGACAGAACTGTTCCATGTGTTGCTCATATCCACATCAAAAACACAGTCTTTGAGTCTCACAAACTATGGTCTTCCCGACAGATAGTTCATTATCCAGGACACCATAGGCTCATCCACCTGCATATCTCTGAATTGACCCCTTAACAGGGATGTCTGGATTGTACTGAAGGCAACTGGAGAAATCAAACAGATGGTAGATCTCCCAGTTTTAACCATTGCCTGTCTACAGTTTGCTCTTCATTTTCAAATGTTTTTTTCTTCTATTTTTGTGGCCTGCTTGTTTTCATCATTGGCAGAATACAAACCTTTGTGATTCTGTGGTAGGACAGTAAAAGAGCAGTGCATAGACAAATGCCATCAAACATTACTGAACTGAAACAGTATTATTGGAAGGAATTGGCTAAAATTCGATTGAAATCCTCAAAGAAAAAGGTTACTTCAAACTGTTATTTCTAAAGGGGGTTTTCATGCTTCTAATTAATGGGAAGTCCTTAATAATTTGACACATGGCCTATCCATGGTTAATTAATTGTTGAATTAATTATGATGAAGTCATATCTGTCCCATGTTATTTGTCACCTTAGGTTAGATCTAATTTTAGGACTTGATTTGTGGTACATGATTGTTAGTTATGTCCTGAAATTAGAAACCATCAAGAAGCTGTACTTCATTTTCTTTCATGTAATATGAACACAGTAAATATATATATATATAGTATATTACTGCATTAATAACAACTTAAAATATCTGTTTACAATGTTGCAGAGTCTCACACCAGAGAAATGAACTGTATTTTGGACTTCCCTCATGTTTTCCCTTGTGTGAAGTAGTCACTGTAGACTACATGCCAGTGTTTCCTACTGGGTACATATTCTTTCAGACTACAACTACCTAGTACTTGGCAGCAATAGTTATAGTAGTCTGTACATTTTACAGTTTAGGGAGGACAGAAAGCCAGATGGAAGTCTGGATGTGGAAACTTTAAAAGGTGGATAGTTGGGGCTCTGTCAAAATATACAATATAGTCAAATGGGTGCAATTTTATGGATTTAAACCCTGAATCCAGAGGTAGTTCTGTGGTGAGTTGTAGGTCACTGTCTTTAGGCAGTGACTTAGGAGCTTTAAGCTAAAGAGACTTCTCTTTTTCGAAATTGGAGTATAAACCATTTGGACACTTTTTGAAGAAACAGAAGCTTGAGAATTTTTTTTTATTTGATGCTAAAGGATTAGCACACAACATACTTTCAAAAGCCATTCTGTCCAGTACCCTTACAATTTCTACTTATACCAGTAGGAATAAACTGTATCTGAATTTGAGATCTTAGGATGATTTATCACTCCTGACCTCCTACTTTCTCCTACGCTAGCTTTGGTTTCAATGGAAAATTGAAAAATTAATTAAAACAAAGTTGGTTTCAAACAGGTTCAAAATATTAAGCAAGTATCAGATTCCTTAAGGATGAGGCTAGATTCCAAGACAAGCATTGCAAAGGTATAGTACATGAAAAAATAAGAATTCAGAAATTATTTAGGTAAGAACAGAACTAAATAAATTAGCTATTTTCTGCTGCTTGAATGGTTGAATAAATAAAGAGACTTAGCCATTATTATATAATGACTATGGTATATATTGAAACATAAACAACTCTTATTTAAAAAAAACACATAAAATCTGAGACTACACCATGGATAGTGTAGTGGGACAGCTGACAGTATGGCTGCCTCACAGTTCCTGTCTTGTAATGATTTTGCACATTTCTGTTATTTCTTGTCCTTGACTCCATTCATAGCCACACCTTTTTAGCCTTTTTCTCTTTTATTACATGGGTAAATATTTTTATAGGACCTACACAATGTTATGGTTTGCAGATTCTGCTTGCAAAGTTACTTAAATTAGAACCTACTGGGGCTTAGTTTAAATATGCAAAATTAGTAATAATCGTGTAGTCATATAATGGATGAGGCTTGTGATTCATAATGGAGAACAATACTAAAGTGTTTTATTTTTTTCACCAAGCTTGTTCTTTTCATATTTGTAGGTAATGTTTAACATTTCATTATGAATTTATTAAAAATGGATTTTAAAACTATTTTTGGATTAGGTTTGCTCATCTTATTAATATTTAGAGACATCCTTGTATTAAATGGTTTTACAATATTATGCTTTCCCAAAACATTTTGTTAGCGTTTGATCATTATTGGTCAGGCAAGACTTGTGCCTAGTTGTTTCCTAGGTGTTTATAATTTTTGTCTTATCTGATTAATAGAAAATTTAGCTGATTCATGTTGTTGTTGTAATAGAGAGCCTCAAAAGTATGCAAGTCCCAAAATCCAAAATCAATTCCAAAACTAGCCACTAGGTTGGGGGGAAATCCCATCAAAAACACTGGCTAGCACCACAGAGACCTAGTAGAATATTTTTAAAATATAAAGGTTTATTCATAATCAAAAAATATATTCAAACATAATATTAAGCTCCATTGAGCACAAAGACCCAAAGGAGTAGCATAAATAAACAGGCAATCCGAAGCAAAATGTATAGTCCAAAGGCAAAGTCAAAAACAGAACATGAGGTCAAAAAATCCTGAGCAAGTAAAATACAGTAACTCACCACTCCCTAGCACCTTCAAAATGAACTGCCAGGAATTGTGGGAATCCCTTGCTTTTATAAGGCAGCGGTAAGTCACTAGTGGTGATAGACAGGTGGTCCCATCTTCTGGAGAACCACCCACAAAACACAAGGTACATACTGACAAAGATACAGTACATAATTAACAAAATAAAACAAATAACGTAAGCATGAGACACCTGAAAATTAACAAAATCACACAAATAATGTAAGCACAAGACACATGAAAATTAACAAAACAACACAATTGACATATGATAATTCCTAATTAACAAAAACAACCATAAAATACAAATATTTACATATATACTCAGCAGTTGTGAAATTATTTGTATTGATTCACACTTCTGCCAGTTGTCTTAAGGTAATTGTTTTTGATGGTAAAGAATAAAATTGCTTATTTTTTTATCGTCCTTTTATTTCAGAAACCGAACATAACAACAGAGCACATCCAAATTAATACAACATTATTTTGGTCATATTTACTACCACTTCTCAGTCTAAGTGCTGGAATAAACCTAACTCTTATGGGACTTTTTGTTAAATTTCAGCTAAACGTGGGCAGCCATATTAAGGTGGCACCCACTCTTGGACTAAAAATATTCACATTGTTTTTCTAGTGTTAACCTGGCTTACTCACAAATCAAGGGCATGTATTTAAAGTTATGTGATGGTTCTGAATTGGTGAAGGATTGAGGCTATGTCTCATCCAGCACAGGTTTCTGTCTTCCACTATATGCAGCCCTGTCAGGCTCTTCCTCCTTTTGTTCTTTTAAAAGAGCAACATTTTTTATGATTCCATTCATGCTGTTGGTTAGGGAACTGGATCCATACTTTTTATAATTTCTTCACCTTTTACACTTCAACTGTTTTGAATTAATTTATATCAAACACCCTTTACTGTAAGAAAACTCAAAGTGCTTACACTGATCTACAACACAATGCAGCCACAGTACTACATATCAATTTAAAATTTACATAAATAACCTCAAATTTATGTTCCAATAAAACAGTATTTGAGACATTTAAAAGATTTGTTAGAACACCATCAAATTCACACTAACAGTACATGCAGCTAATGAAAAGATATGAGCAGATGACAACATAGGTGAAGCAAAGAGATACCTTGAGAAAAAAAAAAAACCTTTGCGGCATCCATAATCTTTTGTAGGCATGGTGATACCCCAGTGAATACCTGGGAGTGCAATTAGACAGACCCATTAAATGAATTTCAATTCATAAATTGAGGGACATTTCCACAGTGTGTTGATCACAGTGTGGAAGCCACCAGATGGCGCACCTTCCCTCTTCTATACAAAGCTGCAGGGCACTCTAACAGGACAGTATCTTTGTGTGCTTATAACGATACTGTGCTTATAACGCAAATGTCTTAATGTTAATTCTTGTAATGTGTATAGTAAAAATAAATAAAAAATACAACACACTTATCAATGCTGATTAAAATCACTCTTTCATTTCTTATTGCCATCTAAACCTGTAACAAAATGCATATAAGTAGTGTTTACATGAAATGCAAGTGAACTTAGCAGCATGTCTTTGGATTGTGGGGGGCAGACAGAATCTATAAAATAACATAACATTCTCCAACTCTTTTAATCCAATTCAAGTTTCAAATGACACTGAAGCCTGCAATATGTTAAAATAAGTACAAATACTGATTTACATAAGTGAACAGACACTGCTGATGTCAAACAAATTCTCACATTTCTTTTAAGAAATGAACTCCATGTTTTAATACAGAATATTAGTCTTTTTGAACCAGATCTCCATTCATATATCCACTGCTATAAATGTGTTGAAGATTAGGTTGGCAGATGATGTTTTGTTTGACTTACAGTATTTACAGTTAGGTCCATAAATATTTGGACAGAGACAAGTTTTTTCTAATTTTGGTTCTGTACATTACCACAATGAATTTTAAATGAAACAACTCAGATGCAGTTGAAGTGCAGACTTTCAGCTTTAATTCAGTGGGGTGAACAAAACGATTGCATAAAAATGTGAGGCAACTAAAGCATTTTTTTAACATACTCCCTTCATTTCCAGGGCTCAAAAGTAATTGGACAATTGACTCAAAGGCTATTTCATGGGCAGGTGTGGGCAAGTCCGTCATTATGTCATTATCAATTAAGCAGAGAAAAGGCCTGGAGTTGATTTGAGGTGTGGTGCTTGCATGTGGAAGATTTTGCTGTGAACAGACAACATGTGGTCAAAGGAGCTCTCCATGCAGGTGAAAGAAGCCATCCTTAAGCTGCGAAAACAGAAAAAACTCATCCGAGAAATTGCTACAATATTACGAGTGTCAAAATTTACAGTTTGGTACATCCTGAGAAAGAAAGCAAGCACTGGTGAACTCAGCAACGCAAACAGACCTGGACATCCACGGAAGACAACAGTGGTGGATGATCGCAGAATCATATCCATGGTGAAGAGAAACCCCTTCACAACAGCCAACCAAGTGAACAACACTCTCCAGGGGGTAGGCGTATCGATATCCAAGTCTACTATAAAGAGAAGACTACATGAAAGTAAATACAGAGGGTGCACTGCAAGGTGCAAGCCACTCATAAGCCTCAAGAATAGAAAGGCTAGATTGGACTTTGCTAAAGAACATCTAAAAAAGCCAGCACAGTTCTGGAAAAACATTCTTTGGACAGATGAAACCAAGATCAACCTCTACCAGAATGATGGCAAGAAAAAAGTATGGAGAAGGCATGGAACAGCTCATTATCCAAAGCATACCACATCATCTGTAAAATACGGTGGAGGCAGTGTGATGGCTTGCGTGTGCATGGCTGCCAGTGGCACTGGGACACTAGTGTTTATTGATGATGTGACACAGGACAGAAGCAGCCGAATGAATTCTGAGGTGTTCAGAGACATACTGTCTGCTCAAATCCAGCTAAATGCAGTCAAATTGATTGGGCGGCGTTTCATGATGCAGATGGACAATGACTCAAAACATACAGCCAAAGCAACCCAGGAGTTTATTAAAGCAAAGAAGTGGAAAATTCTTGAATGGCCAAGTCAGTCACCTGATCTTAACCCAATTGAGCATGCATTTCACTTGTTGAAGACTAAACTTTGGACAGAAAGGCCCACAAACAAACAGCAACTGAAAGCCACTGCAGTAAAGGCCTGGCAGAGTCATTAAAAAAGACGAAACCCAGCATCTGGTGATGTCCATGAGTTCAACACTTCAGGCTGTCATTGCCAGCAAAGGGTTTTCAACCAAGTATTAGAAATGAACATTTTATTTCCAGTTATTTAATTTATCCAATTACTTTTGAGCCCTTGAAATGAAGGGATTGTGTTAAAAAAATGCTTTAGTTGCCTCACATTTTTATGCAATTGTTTTGTTCACCCCACTGAATTAAAGCTGAAAGTCTGCACTTCAACTGCATCTGAGTTGTTTCATTTAAAATTCATTGTGGTAATGTACAGAACCAAAATTAGAAAAAACTTGTCTCTGTCCAAATATTTATGGACCTAACTGTATGTGATTATAACTGAATTTTAAAGCCACACTACACAAGTATGGTGCCAGGTAAAGGTTTTTAAATTAATCTTGTGGCTCAAACAGTTCACTCCCCATTACATTATTCATGTTATATTAATTTAAAAATCTAAAACCATGAGGTGGATGTGTGTGTGAGTGTGCCCTGTGGCGGACAGGTGCTTCATTCAGGGTTGGTTTCTGCAGTTGCCAATAATGAGTTTTAACCTCTGCACCCCTTAATTGTCTCAATTTGATTAACTAGTAAATTATTTTAGATAACTTCAGTTAATGATAGGTTGACTTTATCTTAAAAACAGTACAAATACTGTAGCTTATATGAACATAGAGATATATGAAAAATGTTTACAAATGAAAAGTACTTTTACCCCAAAAATCCATCAAATCATTTTTGATACCTTCTTTTCCAATACCTTATCAGGGAAGGACAGGGCCTATCCATGTAGCAATAAGCACTTTCAGGAACCAATTCTAAATGAGATTAATATCTGGCCAAAAATAATATTAATTCAGGATTAAAGATCTCCAATATGGTATACTCATCCATGCTGCAAATCATGCTGATATCTGAAATATGTTGTGTGCTGATGTCTGCCATGTTTTTCTGCTAATCTCCTTACTAAAATGATCCTCATACCTAGGTAATGGCTTCACACATTAATTAATAAAGGTTAAAGAGAACATTTCTCTAATATAAAAATGTCCAATGTGGCATCAGGTCGTAAAATACCTCTCTAGGCTGCCTGCTGCACACAATTGTGGACAGTACAACATGATTCTTCTGAACTTTTCAGGTGATGAAAACTGTAGTTTTCAACATCTACTTGCATAACCTGGTATAGTTAGTAAACTTATGAAATTTGCAGATGACACTAAATTTGGAGGGATAGCAGACAAGGAGGAATCAGAAAAAAAAAATCCAAAAAGAACTGGGGCCTCATGTATAAACGGTGCGTACGCACAGAAATGTTGCATACGAATTTTTCCACGCTCAAATCGCGATGTATAAAACCTAAACTTGCCGTAAAGCCACGCACATTTCCACGGTAACTCATACCTTGGCGTACGCAATTTCTCCGCTCAGTTTTGCAGACTGGCGGCACCCAGCGTCAAAGCAGTGCTATTGTTCCTGTGTGATCACCCTTTCTTTCTTAGATCCACATTCCTGACGCGGCTTTATAAATACACTGAAACTAACTGCATATTGTTTATTAGTGTAATGCATCTGATTGTAATTAACCTGCAGCAATATAATGGTCCAGGAAATAGCCATAGTATTCCAAATATCATAACTGCTTTAGCGTTGTAACTCTCACTGCATCTTCTTCTTCTTTCAGCTGCTCCCATTAGGTGTTGCCACAGCAGATCATCTTTTTCCATATTACTCTCACTGCACCACTCGGAGTATTTATATCACTGTATGTGAGTGGGGACTCACAGCAGCAGCTGATCGGAAAGAGAATTATCGGTACACAGCATGAAGCAGACGCTGCCTGAGCCAAGGCAAAACGCTTCAGAGACTTCCCTGTACGGACTTCGCGGTTTAGAAAAAGTTTCATCCCAAGAACTATAAACGCACTCAATCAGTCCATCAAGTGCTCCTTGTAGAACTGTTTGTATTTATAAGTACAATTACCTCACTGTAAACTTGCACTACAGTTATAATATTGCACAACCTGCGACACTTTATGAAGCGTGTATTTACATATGATGGTATCATTTTTAAGATGAAATGCAGCAAAATATGTTGATTATATTATACAGCTAAAACTTTAACTTCATTTAAATAATCTGTATTGTTAATAATTAAACATGTGAGGATACGGTGCCGCAGCGCTAGCTAGTTCAGGGATTGTTCCTGCATTGCGTTGTACTCTTGCGCTGACGCGACACTTGAAAGATAGACGGATAGAATAATTAAACATGTACTACGAAGATATTTCGATGTTCCTTAAAAGTTTTGAAGAATCGGCATTCTAAGTTTACAGATGGCTTAACGTCTATTACAGAGCTGATTGTGTGGCGATTGGGCATTTGGAGAAAGAAAAGTTTGGACAGGAATTGGAGGTTAGTACGTTTGAAAGAGACAGTACTTCTGTAATAAATTATTTAATCGAAGGTCGCACATGGCGCAGCAAGACTCTTGCGTGAGATATGAACAATCACTGCGCCACCGTGTTCCCATGTTTAATAACATGCTTTCATTCCTATCATCATGAAAATGATATCACGTATACATCTCAGTATTTTAATTATTCAGAGAGCTGTAATATCACGAATGTAATGGATTCTGTGTCCTGTCGGAGAAAGAGAAAGAACGGAAGCACGTAGTGATTCACACACATAGAGCACATAGAAGATCAAATACAGAACAAAGCATTTAATGTGCTACTTGAGAAACTAGTAAAATAAACGATTTTAAGATGAAGTTTATGATGTTCTACTTTAATGGCAAAATAAACTACGTGATTAAAGTGGAAATTTTGAGATTAAAGTTGACATTTCGTGCTTTTTTCCCACTGTGTGCCTATTTTTTTTGTCTGTACCCTAATAAGCTTTCATATGACACTCAAACGGTGGGCTACGACTTGCCTTTTCACGGCGACTTTGATATGTGATTTCTTTTTTATTTCAGGCACTGTGCGACTTTGTGAACTTGGATCTTTCGAGTTTCTCCGACACTCTGTCACTCGATCAACTTCCTTTTGTTGATTATACCACTGTTTAAACCAACAAATAGTACGTTTTTCCTTTGCCTCCACTTGGTATTTGCTGAAATTCTTATATTTTCCCCTGTGCTTTTCCCATTGTCTTTTCACAGAAGGCTATTTATATTGATTTGCATATTCAAAGAGGCGTAATTCTGGGAGGTGTTGGGGCGGGACAGAAGGCGCGTACACGTGCGTTACTTTTCACGCTGATCGGGATTTATGTAGTGGAAGAACGTGAAAGTTTGCGTGCGTACAGATTCCTGAATCTGGATTTTTCTGTGCGTACGCACATTCCCGCTTTTGTGCTTACGCCATGTTATAGTGTGAGTTCTACGCATGGCATTATACATGAGGCCCCTGGTCACCACAGTACAAGAAAGACATAGCTGAACTTGACGCCGTGTAGAGGAGAGCAACCAAGTGTATCCTAAGACTGATGGACATGTCCTACTCTGACAGACTCAGAGAATTAAATATTTCAGTCTTGAGCAGAGGAGACTATGTGGGGGACCTAATCTGGGTTTTTAAAATCCTCAAAGGCATTGATAAAGTAGATCCAGCAACATTCTTTCGGCTTAAGGGAGAATCACATACTCGAGGACATCAGTGGAAATTAAGGGGAAGTGCACTTAAGACTGAAGATATTGGGACAGCTTAGCTATTATCTAAACAAACGGTCTTGATGGACTGAATGGTCTCCGCTCATTTGTCATATTTATTATGTTTCTTAAAAGATTATCCTGGCAGCTTCGGTCACAAGATAGGAATCAAAACTGGACAAGATGACAGTCAACAACAGACAGAAACCAATGGTTGGCCTGTTTAGAATCTTTGATTAACCTAAGAAGGACACCTTATGAAAGTGTAAAGAAGCAAAAGTATCTCAAAAAAAAACAATACAGATAAAGGGAAGAGAATACATTGTATACATTGACTAGGCTGAGAATTGAACATTGGTCCTTGAAGTAATAGTAAGCACTGCAATAATATGTCACCTTTCAGTTAAAAGAATGAACACATCTTTGAGAGGTGTGAGGAAACTAAACTATCAGGAAAAAAGAAGAAAGGCTTACCAGTCCTGGTAATCAAAAGCATGTCAAATAAGACTGTAAGGCACAACTTGTAACTGCCACATAACCATTATTATTATTATTATTATTTTATTTGACTGACACCTTTATCTAAGGTGATTTACAACATTTGAGATTCAATTGGTTACATATCTTTCAATTTTCCAAATGTAGCACAAGCAGGTGAAGTGTCAGAACATTAGAACATTAGAACAATCTAGATGAGAACAGGCCATTCTGCCCAACAAAGCTCATCAGTCCTATCCACTTAATTATTCTAAAAAAATATCAAGTCTAGTTTTGAAAGTTCCTAAAGTCTTACTGTCTACCACGCCACTTGGTAGCTTATTCCAAGTGTCTGTGGTTCTCTGTGTAAAGAAAAACTTACTAATGTTTGTGGGAAATTTACCCTTAACAAGTTTCCAACTGTGTCCCTGTGTTCTTGATGAACTCATTTTAAAATAACAGTCTTGGTCATCTGTACTAATTCCCTTCATAATTTTAAACACTTCAATCATGTCACTTCTTAATCTTCTTTTGGTTAAACTGAAAAGGCTCAGCTCTTTTAATCTTTCTTCATAATTCATCCTCTTTAGCCCTGGAATCAGCCTAGTCACTCTTCTCTGGACATTTTCTAGTGCTGCTATGTCCTTTTTGTAGCCTTTGGAGTTTTGGAGACCAAAACTGTACACAGTACTCCAAAGGAGGCTTCACCAGTGCATTATAAAGCTTGAGCATACCCTCCTTGGAGTTGTACACCAGGCATCGTGCTATATAACCTAACATACTGATTGCATTCTGTCAGGAAGTTTATATCACAGAGTCCACTATGACTCCTAAAACCTCCTCATAAGGTGTTGCAGGATTTAAATCCAT
The DNA here is from genome assembly GCF_900747795.2 of Erpetoichthys calabaricus. Lineage (NCBI taxonomy): Eukaryota > Metazoa > Chordata > Cladistia > Polypteriformes > Polypteridae > Erpetoichthys > Erpetoichthys calabaricus. The sequence goes on along the minus strand of NC_041396.2, from coordinate 89,838,827 downwards.
GGCCTTAGGGTTTGAAGTCCCAAATCTTAATCACTATGCCAAACTGCCTCTCTCTATATCTCTCTATTATAATAAAAAAATCTTGGGACGAGACGAGACAAATCTTGTAACAAGACATGACTTTTTGAAGAGTCTTTTTGGAAGGAAGTCCCGCGAGACGGAGACTTTTACCATGAGACTCTTTCATGTCACGACATACAACTATTTTTAAACAAGACCACGGTCATCAGGTGCATTCTGGCACTTAACCTTGTCAGACACCAATCCATTAAAGGGCTTACTTATGAACACACACACACACATACACAGTGCCTGGCTGGGACGCCCCTTCGCTATATGTTCAGGGGGAGCAGCCATGGACTGTGGAATACCTCCCACTGGATGCTAGATGGCAGCCCCCCTGGGTTGGAGTGGTGCCTCGATTTCCCACAGGGCTCCATGGAAATTGGAGTTGGGTGCAGCCCTTTTGGGTCCCGCAGGTGCCACCAGGGGGTGCTGCAGCTGGGACTCCTGAGGCCTTATGAGCAATGTATTCGCCACACCGGGAAGCCGGAACTCGGCAGTCAACTACCTGGAGCACTTCTGGGTGGACTATAAAAGGGGCCAGCAGCCACCACTCAAGAGCCAGAGTCAGGAGGGGGAGGACAAGGTTGCCTAGGAGGAATGGTGGAGGATGAAGAGTGTGGTGTGCTTTATTTTGTGTACTTGGGACTGTGTTGTGCCTGTGGGGGTCACGGGGAAGATGTGCCCCACAGGTGATGAAAATAAATGGTTCTTGTTTTTATACCTGCCTCCAGTGTGAGTCTGTGTTGGGTCAGGCGCCTATATAGTGCCTTTTTTGTTACAACAGTTACAAAGATCCAGTTTAGAATCACCCATTCATCTGAATATGGCAGTGAGAAACGAATATGGCAGCCAAGTCAAACGAATTAACGGAAAAATTGTTGATTGGTTACACAGCAAATCGATTAAATGTGTATCAATAGACTATGCTGAAGCAGTTGGTGGTGATCATGCCGAAGACAAAAACATCAATTTGCAATATCCCATAGAATATCTACAAGTGTTAACATCGTCTGGTCTTCCACCAGCCGAATTACTGTTGAAAGAAGGATGTACTGTATCATAATGTTATTGCGTAATTTATGTATGAGTGATGGACTATGCAATGGAACAAGATTAGTTGTATTAAAAATTGGTCGAACAATTCTAACGTAAAAATTTAACAAGTGACAAGAAAGGTAATGTAGTACATATTCTGCGAATAACATGAGACACAAAAGGAGATCTTGATATGCCATTCGTATTAAAACGTTTATACTTTCCTGTGAGAATAGCTTTTGCTATGACAATTAACAAATCACAGGGACAAACATTCGAAAAAGTTGGTTTATTTATTAGAGAGAAACAAACAATATTCACTCATGGGCAGTTATACATTGCATTGTCACAATGTAACTCCAAACAAGGAATCAAAATTCAATGCAATCTTGAAAGAAAGTTAATTCCAAATATTGTTTTAACTGAGGTTTTAAAGTAAAAGTGAAAATAACAATCTCTTTAAATTGCATATCCGGTTAACCAAACCCAGGGGTTGGCGAGCGAAGCAAGCAGGGGGCAGAGCCCCCTACTATATATTACATTAAACTAAGAATCCTTTACAGGTTCACCTTTTTCAAGTTTTTTACCAGATATTTAGCTACATTTCGATCTTAACAATTTCTCTAAATTAAAAAGTATAGTGTACCCAAGTGCAAAGCCTTACTTTGAGCTTTTCCTCACTTTCCTGTATATAAGGCAAGTACTCAAAAACTGCTTTATCAAAGCTTTTAAGAATTCTTAGAAGGCAGAATCATACTCTCAGTCATGATCAAATGGGTTTATTGTTCCTCGAATATTCCAACAAATGAATGAAACAAGGTTTCCCTAATCTTTGTGTTTTACTAATGTGCTATAATTTTATGAGGAAAAAACAAACGCATATAATCAGACAATACAATTTTTTATTATAAAACTTTATAATCAAATTAAAGAATTGGACTGCGGTGGGTTGGCACCCTGCCCGGGATTGGTTCCTGCCTTGTGCCCTGTGTTGGCTGGGATTGGCTCCAGCAGACCCCCGTGACCCTGTGTTCGGATTCAGCGGGTTGGAAAATGGATGGATGGATAAAGAATTGGAAATTCAGTACATAATGTATAGATGGGTGTAAAATTAGCTAAAACACAGGAAGTAATAGGTTATGGTTCGAGGAAACTTACCATAATTAGATTTTGTTAAAAGTGGTGTCCCTCTGAGTTCAGTGCTGGGTCTACTGCTACTTTTATTATATAAAAATGATCTGGATAGGAATATAAATAATAAGCTGGCTTTGCAGATGGTGCCAAGCAAGATGGAATGGCACATAATCTAGACTCAATGTAATCATTATAGAGGGATTTGAGCAGAATGCAAGCTTTGGCAGATGAGATTTAATGTAAATAAATGTAGGGCATTGCATGAAGGAAATAAAGAAGATCCAAAACTTGAAAGTTCCTCTAATATGAAGGACCGGAGAGTCATACTGGACTTGTTACTATCTACATCCAGCCAGTCTTTAGAAGCATTGAGTCTGACTGTTAGCTAATATAGCATAATGTGCTGAATGCGGGTTAAAGGATGTTATACTCAATCTTCATATGCACTGGTGAAGCCTCCCCAGGAGTACTGCTTGCAGTTTTGGTCTTCATGGTACAAAAAAGGCATAACAGTGCTGAAGAATGTTCTCAGAAGAAAAATTAGGCTACTCATTCTAGGATTAGTATTCGGTGTCATGAAATTCTGTGAATACCTGTATTGTAGGATATTATTCTTATTGACAGACCATAAGCCCCAATTTAACATACTTTGTCCAAAGTCAGATATTTTGGCCCTGACTGTTGCAATGCTGCACCATATACATATGAAATCCAGTGCAAAAGATCAGAGCAACATGGTAATACTGATGCAATATCTAGGTTACCTATGAAACATGGTGGGGCTGTAATGTCTATCTCCTTGTGCAGAGTATCCTAGCTTGATGACTTACCTGTGACTGCCAGAGATATTGAAAAATAAATTGAAAATAATCCTGTCTTAACAATGGCTAAACAGATGGTAATGTTAGGCTGGACAAAACGTGTAGGATGCAGTGCTGAACCCATATTTTATAAGAAGGTTTGAGCAAACTACTGAAGATGATTGAATACTATGGCGTCAATGTGTAGTTGTTCCTAAGAAATTGCAAGGCACATTATTATCCAAGTTGCATGAAAGCTGTTGGGGTATAGTTAAGATGAAATCTCTAGTAAGAAGTTCTGTAGGTCCACACCACATTAATATATTGAAGGAGAATTGAATAAGTGTACCATTTGTCAGCAGTAGCGTAGCATACCTGCTACAGCCAGCCAGTTCTTTTCTAAAAATAAGAAAATGCTTCATCAGAAAGAAAATTTGTGGACTTTGCCAAAGATCAAAAATGGATGTTTATTGTATTAATGGATGCATATGCTAGGTGGTCTGAAACTATTCACATGCATTCTACTACAGCTATGAAAATTGTTGAAGTGTGAAGAACCTTTTTAAATCCTAAAGTTTACCTAAGGAACTACTATCACATAATGGACCTCAGTTTACCTCTCAAGAGTCTGAGATTTTGTTAAACAAAAAGTTTTTTGTAATGTTTTTTATTTCTTTCAAGTTTGACTATGAAGTCATTTGTTGTATAAGTTCGACTTGACTGTTTGCAAGAATATTTTTTTAAATAAAATGAATAAATAATAAAAAAATGGTTTGAAACATTTCAGATTGCCTACATATTACCCTGCTAGTAATAGTATGTTTAAGAAATTAGTCCAGAATTTCAAGAAATCTTGCCAAACTTTTGTCAATCTATGGTAGGACATTTGAATACTATATTGCCAATTTTCTACATGGTTATGCAACACACTTCTTATTAAAACACAAAAGACTCTGGCTGAACTCTTTTTGAAGAAGAAAGGAGGGCCTGACCGATAATATCAGTCACCAATATTTTGGTCTCTACTTATTCATTGATATCCACCAATATTATGATGCTGAAATATTTCAAAGCAAAACACATTAATTAGGTATAATTAATTTGAAAAGCCAGTCCCCATGAGTAATATAGATAATGATGGTACAATATTAAGCGTTAATGTGACTGCAGTACAATTCCAGGAGCTTCAAATTGCTACACTTCATGCCTAGAATTGACAACAAGGTAGATTTTTACAGAGGATGCCTAAAATCAGACCTTTACTTTACTTACTGCTATACTGTACTTGAAATTCATAATTTTCCTGTTAAAATGCTTTTTTCAGTGTTCTTTTTCTTTTCTTTCTATTCTCTTCACAGCCTGCCAAAATGGCCGCCGCACAGCCTACTCCAAGCATGCACAAGATTTTTACTCTGTAACTAAGATCGGCTTTGTTTCTATGGCCAGAGATTTATCCAATAAAAAAATACAGAGGTTTCACTTTCAAATGGTTATACACATGTTGCTGTAACGATTTGTTGATATATAACATTTGTGTTACAGTGTGCTGACTAACCATTGTCCTCTATTCGAACATCTGCTTGCTTATCAAAGTGATATGCAGAATTTTTGATTTTTAATAACTTTTCGAAACTTTCTGAAAACAGGTTTTCACTGATTCATTATGAGTTACTGAGTGTAGATTGATGGGCAAAAATGGCAAATATATCCATTTAAAATTTATTGTACAACACAATATAGTGTGCAGAAAGTGAAAGGGTCTAGATACTTTTTTGAATCCACTGTTCTTACAGAGAAGAGATGCTGTTCTTTTACACAGAGCTGTACTGAAAAATGTCTTGTAGTTTTGTTTTGGTCACACCCTTTGTGTATTAAATGTTCCTTACTGAGAAAAGCTATCAGACCAGTTATGTGACTTTAATACAATGAAACTTATAGATACAGACAACTGAACTAGAAAATAAGAAAGCTTAGGCCATTAGAGAACATTCTGACTCGTTTCAGTGAATCAAGTGATTTTGCTCGGCTCATGAGCAAAAGCCAAATCTGTTAGCTCCCAAACAGCTTTCTGTTCAAAACAGTTTTTAAATTTCAATTACATTTTTCAATATTGCAACCTATTACTGGTGCCCTTATGTTGTTTATGTTATGAAAATGCATTTAAATGCTTCCTCATTTGTGATGGTTACTAATCTCATTTTCTAGCCTACTGTCTTAGTTTGTTCTCATCCCTGATCTTTTGCATTTATCTTCATTATTTCCTATTGTGCGCAGTTAGTGTCGGTCTCATGACAAGTGGGAGTCTGGTAGTTATGCAAATGTAAATGTTGCAGTAGGCGATTAAGTCTAATTAACAGGTACTCTTTCTTTCAGTAATTGTAATTTACGCAAATCAGACTAGTAAAGCTTTTAATGATCTTGGTTATATAACAATAATAAGGTAAATAAAATAATAAGAATTATATCTTATATGCAGAAAAATATATTTCAATTTAATTAATTTAATCAATGCATGCATTGCTCAGGATATATACATGTGCAACGATTCAATCAGTCAGTCATTTTGTAACTCACTTAGTCTTAAGCAGCGTCGCAGATTGTGCCAGAGCCTATCACAGCTAGCATTTCCTCAAGGCAGGAGCAAACCTTGGACAGGGCCCCAGTCCATTGCAGGGCAAACATTTATTTGTTATTTGAAATAAATGGTGTTGTTGTGATTGTTGTTACTGTAAGTCCATTTATAAAATAGCAGAATCTTCCAGAGGGCAACACCCTCTTCATTCACTAATTCATTTATTTTTCCTTAACTAAAAGACTGAATTGACAGAAGCCACATTCAAAAATCTGAAATGTAGAAGAAAGCATACAGTATGTCACACTCTTCCACCAAGAAGCAAACGATTCTCTGGTCTAGCAAAGTGAAAAATATCTACTTTGGTGCAAGCTGAACACACTTCTTATGAAATTTCTGTTATGTGTCACTCTGGGTTTCTATTTTTCCACTTTATTGTTGTTTTCATTTTTCAATGATTATTTCTCATGTTTTTACTAATTTCTGTTATGTTTGTCTATGATTTAGTAATTGTGTTCTGTTAATTTAAGAGTCCTTTCATTTGATGTACTTTTTGGGTGGAGACTCAGGAGGCAAGGCCACCCAGACATTAACGCTGTTGGAATCTCCCTCTGGCTGTTTATTGAGCCAGTGAGGTAATCTCAGCAGCTGATCATTGAAGTGTGAATGAATTGTGCATGTTGTAGATTTACAATTTTTTTTTTTAACATTTTCTGCTCAGTCATATATATCAGATTGTTAACTGGGACTTGTTCACCTTCAGATTGCCTTGTCATAAAATCCTTTTTTTTTTTGCCCTTTTGTGCATTTGCCATATTTCTCTATTTTGTTGAATAAATATTCTAAATTTTTAAAGATATTTTGTTTGACTAGTCTCTACAAACCAATGTTTGGTGGTTCTTTCCCTTTTAAGAGAATCTGATATTTTTAAAGCCTGTTCCCCTATTTTGGGACTGTGTAGGATGAAGACAGCTTTGTAGCAGTTGAGGACTGGCTGATTTAAGGTGAGCTTCTTCTGGGCAGGACAGCAAAGGTCTGGTCTTCTTTACTGGTCTTTATGGGTCTTTGGGCCTCACATACCATTTCTCCATTTTGTGTGTTTAAATTCAAAGCAAAACAATTCATTATAATATTAATAAATAAAATAAATAGGGAATCAATAAATATTTTCAATGAAAAAAGAAAAAAGAAAAATATACTCACAATTAATTAAATAGCCAAAAAAATAATAAAGAAGGAGCAAAAAATGTGAAAAATTACAAAAAATACAAAGAAACTGAAATAAGCAAAACATGGGACACAGCTCATAAATTTAAGCCAAAATACAAAATCCATGATAGTTTGCTAATGGCATACAGGTGTCTTCTATAGGACACTTAAGTAACTGTCTCAAAATGACCACAGCACCTGAGAGTCCTGGTTTCCATTAACCCCTCGCCCTTGTAGATTGCAGACACTGTTTAGTGTAAGGGATTTGAATGAAACTACACAGATAAAATGACATGAAAATAGTACAACAGTAACGATGCAGGAAAAAATGAATAAAACAAGTTAAATATATACAAAGGAGAGGCACTGTTGTGATCGTAACATTTTGTTTGCAACACCATTCTGTCAAGATCGTAGAACTGACTTCACATTTGGTATTATTTTTGTTTAGTCTACCATTTTTTTTATTGGTGATGTCACAATCACTGCCATTTCATGTGATGCCTGCTATTCACAAGTACTTTGCACATTATTGGTGGTTCTGATGGCTAGCTATTTTAAACAGAAGCACATATTAAAACTTTGTAAAGAATTAAATCTTGATCTTTACTATTTTGGCCCTGGCTATTCTTTTCAATTTGCTCTTTAAATCTTTAACACTCAGATTTCATGTCTATCTCAATTATTAATTTCATGATTGAACAGGCAGGACATATCGCATAGTGATAGAGATATAGGGCAGTATGTCTTTCACATTTTCCTTTAACCAAAGCACTAAAGGTAGTCTTAGCCATGTAACTCAGAGGCCACCATGCCAAGACCTGTGGGGCCAGACAGTAGAGGAAAATATATCTGGAGATGACTAAGATTAATTGTAAAAATCAATTAATATTGGCTTTATATGTATATTTAACCATTGCATATAGGAATATTAAATCTGGGAAAACTAGTAAAAAAGTAATGAGAAAGACAAGCCTGGTGTTTCTCAACTGCTGCCTCACATTCCTCACTGACAGATTTTGGAAAGACTTTCCATTAAAATGTAATGCACTGCCTTCTGCAGTGAATTGTTTGGTTTATTCTAGGAAGAAAAGATGACAGTTATTGATTTATTTAAGATTCAGTTACTCCTAAGTTGTTGCAATTCATTTCTAAACAATACCAAAAGGCAAAACAAATGTGAAAGTCAAAATACCATGCTAAAGTTCTCATTTGAAATTCTTCCTGATTTTTCTAACAGAAGTTTCTGTCTTGAGTAATTAGGGCTTGTACAGTTACACAGATCTCTTTTGGCTGGGTGTCATGTATGCGAACAAGTAAAATGCAAAATAAAAAAAATGCAAATCCATCCGTTCATTACCTGAACCTACTTAGTCTATTACAGAGCAAATGATGTTTGGATAATTTGGCTTAGTATGCTGCCCAGGTTCCCAGAAATGTTAAGTAGCAACATGAACTGCTGCATCACTGTACTGTCCTGCTACAGGATTTTATGTCCATGGTCCCATCCTGGATTCTACAGGATGTTATTTCTTATGTTGGAGGCCAATACTTTGCAAGGCACATTGATGCACACTCGCACAATGACAGACACTAAACTCATTTAGAGCTGCTGTGTGGGTTTTTGGGATGTGGGAGGGAAATTATTTGCTTGGGGGAAGATGCTGAGAACCTGGAAACTCCAGATATCTGTGACCTGACAGATTTTTAAATCCCAGTTTCTGGAAATGTAAGGCAGTCATGCTAACTACTTCTCACCACAATATGGCTGGAGCAGTAGTTGGCACTGCAGCCTTACAGATCCAGAGTCTCGGGTTCAGATCTTGGCCTAGAAAGTGCTATTGTGGAATTTAAAAATGCTCCTTGTGTCTGTGTGTGTGTGCATGTTTTTTTCCCTTTGTGTGCTCTGATTTTCTTCCTGTATTCTATAAAATTGCATGTTAAGATAAAAGATATCTGTAAATTTACTTAATATGAGTGTGTAGGTATGTTATGTCCAGGGTTAGTTCATGCCTTGCATCCAGTGCTGCTGACATGAGCACTTGCTCCCTTTAGCTCTGAATTGGATAAGTGGGCAAGAAGATAGATGACAAATTAAAAGTTTTAAGAAGCTACAGAACATCAGATGGATTGATTGAGCAATATTACTGAAAATGAAGAATACACACAACACACTGCTATTGTGGTCAACCCTGACACAAATGCCCCTTAAACAGACATCCATTACTGACTGAACCTATCACATTTAAAGATCATTCTATATAAACTATTGTCTTTTGTTGGTCATAATAAAGATGGGTGCTAAACAATTTTATTGAAATTCATGAAATTTTAACAAAAAACACTTTTAACTTGAGAAATGTTTCCTCCATGTGCATAGAGAAGAAACTAGCAAGATCAAACCTTCTTCTAAAACTCTACCTAGATTGCAGGAAAGACATCCAGGTTAGTGTAGATGGAAGTCCAGTCTATTAAAGACTGCATATAAAAATTATACAGACTTGCAGAGGGGTAATTTAAAGATATTTGACATCCCGTTAGTTTATTGTATGACCGTTGGTAAGAACATCCAAGCTGTGCACAGCAGCCACCAGTACATGAAACAGCAACAGGATACAAATGTGGAGAGGATACATTTGCCTATAAGTTATAACCCAGCAGATTTATTTACTGTCTTGAAACAAAACTTGACATGTTTTCATTGTCTTAAACTTGGGCTGTCTTCATCTAAATTATTTGAATCAAATATTTACACATCTATTGTACATTTTTTTACTGTTATCATCTTTTTCTTGGTCAGCATAAGCAAACAATAAGCTTTTATGACATTGTTCCTGGAGGAGGATGTACTTTGTGCTTGTTCTTTAACAAGATGGTTCTTGAGGTGATTTTACAATAACAATCCAAAATTTAAAACAAATCATTTCCTAGCAAAACTTTACAAACTATTTGTGGAGGGTAATCACAATTTATAAAATTGAAAATAGCTTTTAAAAAAGAATAAAGTCTTAAAAATTTGTGCATTTTGAAAGAAAAAAACTCAAACATGGTGACTATAGGCTCACTAGTGACATATACAAGTCAATGCAACACACTGAGAATCTCTTAATGGATCTAACTATAGGATGGTGACAACAGTCAATATTTTCAGTTTGAGTGATATAAAAAAGTATTATGGTTAAAAAATATACTTGGATCATACTGTTTTGTTATCCCCTGTTACTGTTCAATTGTGCATTAACACAGACTGAAGTCTGAAGCAGACTGCAAGAAAAGGTAGATCAGGACATGAAATGTTACCGTTACACATAGCAAATGTCAGAACCAAATGTATTTCATTATTAGGCTGGTGTACTCATTTGATAGTTTGTATGTAGAGCAGTGTTTCCCAACCTCGGTCCTGGGGACCCCCTGTGACTGCAAGTTTTTGTTCCAGCCAGATTCCTACTCAGTGACAACATCTGATAGCACTGATCTCATTTAAGTAGCTGGTATTATTTTTTCTTTTATTCTACATTCAGAAAAGCACAGCAGAATGATTTTTACATTTATAAGACATTTAGAAATATTTCTGCTTTTGCTATAGATTTAAATGCTTAACTCTCTTTTGTTGATTTCATTATATTTTGCCCTTTCTTTGTGCAGTTTTTCCCCTTCGTTGTACCTTATTAATGACAATTAAAAATGAGCAGAGCAGACACGCTGGCAAACAACACTGCAAAATCAAAGGCTGCAAGTACTTTAGCATCAGACCCACTAATTAGTAAATAATGGATTAATTAAACAATTAGAACACCTAGAAAAGTAGAACGGAAATCAAGATGAAAATATTGTTAAAACGAAAAAAATACATTATTCCCATAAAGCTGCTTGGAATATTTTAATATATATATATATATATATATATATATATATATATATATATATATATATATATATTAATTACCAAACTTAGTTTCCTAATTTTTATATTGTTCCAAAAACACACAACTTGGGAAATAACACATCACATAATCAGCCCAAGAGTCCAATAGTCCAATTAAAAACAGAAGCTGGTTGAAACAAAAGCCTGCAGCCACAGGACCAAGGTTGGGAAACACTGATGTAGTGTTTTGATGCAATATTATTCTTTTTATAATGGTTTATATGGTTTTGAATGAAGTGTGCGCTTTCTTAAGAGTGTTGTGGTCTTTTTCAGTTTGTGCTACTATTTTCGGGGTTTGTGTGTAGAAATTTGCAAAAATGCGCTATAGTTTCAGAAATTGTGTGTAAATAATTAAAAAAAAGTGTTAACAGGAGAGAAAAAAATTTACTTACATCACCCACCCTGTTACAAGGGAAATTGAATTGCTCCTGATTTTGTGTTTAAAAAAATTAAGAGGAGAGGGAACCTATTTGGGACATGATTTATTCATTAGAGGATAAAAATACAGTGCATCCGAAAAGTATTCAGAGCGCATCATTTTTTCCACATTTTGTTAAGTTACAGCCTTATTCCAAAATGGATTAAATTCATTTTTTTCCTCAGAATTCTATACACAACACCCAATAATGATGACGTGAAAAAAGTTTACTTGAGATTTTTGCAAATTTATTAAAAATAAAAAAATTGAGAAAGCACATGTACATAAGTATTCACAGCCTTTGCCATGAAGCTCGAAATTGAGCTCAGGTGCATTCTGTTTCCCCTGATCATTCTTGAGATGTTTCTGCAGCTTAATTGGAGTCCACCTGTGGTAAATTCAGTTGGTTGGACATAATTTGGAAAGGCACACACCTGTCTATATAAGGTCCCACAGTTGACAGTTCATGTCAGAGCACAAACCAAGCATGAAGTCAAAGGAATTGTCTGTAGAGCTCCGAGACAGGATTGTCTCGAGGCACAAATCTGGGGAAGATTACAGAAAAATTTCTGCTGCTTTGAAGGTCCCAATGAGCACAGTGGCCTCCATCATGCATATGTGGAAGAAGTTCGTAACCACCAGGACTCTTCCTAGAGCTGGCCAGCCATCTAAACTGAGCGAACGGGGGAGAAGGGCCTTAGTCAAGGAGGTGACCAAGAACCCGATGGTCACTCTGTCAGAGCTCCAGAGGTCCTCTGTGGAGAGAGGACAACTTTCCAGAAGGACAACCATCTCTGCAGCAATCCACCAATCAGGCCTGTATGGTAGAGTGGCGAGACGGAAGCCACTCCTTAGTAAAAGGCACATGGCAGCCCGCCTGGAGTTTGCCAAAAGGCACCTGAAGGACTCTCAGACCATGAGAAAGAAAATTCTCTAGTCTGATGAGACAAAGATTGAACTCTTTGGCGTGAATGCCAGGCGTCACGTTTGGAGGAAACCTAGTACCATCCCTACAGTGAAGCATGGTGGTGGCAGCATCATGCTGTGGGGATGTTTTTCAGCGGCAGGAACTGGGAGACTAGTCAGGATAAAGGGAAAGATGACTGCAGCAATGTACAGAGACATCCTGGATGAAAACCTGCTCCAGAGCGCTCTTGACCTCAGACTGGGGCGACGGTTCATCTTTCAGCAGGACAACGACCCTAAGCACACAGCCAAGATATCAAAGGAGTGGCTTCAGGACAACTCTGTGAATGTCCTTGAGTGGCCCAGCCAGAGCCCAGACTTGAATCCGATTGAACATCTCTGGAGAGATCTTAAAATGGCTGTGCACCGACGCTTCCCATCCAACCTGATGGAGCTTGAGAGGTGCTGCAAAGAGGAATGGGCGAAACTGGCCAAGGATAGGTGTGCCAAGCTTGTGGCATCATATTCAACAAGACTTGAGGCTGTAATTGCTGCCAAAGGTGCATCGACAAAGTATTGAGCAAAGGCTGTGAATACTTATGTACATGTGATTTCTCAGTTTTTTTATTTTTAATAAATTTGCAAAAACCTCAAGTAAACTTTTTTCACGTTGTCATTATGGGGTGTTGTGTGTAGAATTCTGAGGAAAAAATGAATTTAATCCATTCTGGAATAAGGCTGTAACATAACAAAATGTGGAAAAAGTGATGCGCTGTGAATACTTTCCGGATGCACTGTATATTTAGATCATAACAGGTTCTACAAGAATATATGATAAAAGATTTATAGAATACCAATGGGTCATTGATTTTTAAAGGACTCTTGCTGCATACAATAACACAGGCTGAGTTCAGGTCTTCTTGATCTGTTAGTATCTTGCTAGGCAGCCTATGCATTAGCTATTTCTTATTTTTCCACATACTTTATTAGCAATTATTCCAAAGCCCAAAGAACCAATTTTATATCCATAGAACTCTTCCCAGGATGAAATAAAGTGGTTCGAGAGGCTAGTCTTGGGCCACTTGAAAGCCAGTCTTCCCACAACCCATGACACTTTTCAGTTTGCCTGTCACCTGAACAATTCCTCTGAGGATGCAGCTCTCCTTCTGGTCCTGCTCCATTTCACACCAAATAAAAATGCTGTGAATAGACTTCAGTTCGGTATTTAACACAATCATCCCTCAAAAGTTTATAGGGAAGCCGAGTTTGCTAGGCTGTAACAGTTCCCTATGCAACTAGATCCTGGACTTCCTGTCAAAGAGAGACAGAGAGATAAAGCCATTACCAGAACCATCATGCTGAGCAATGGTGCCTCCAGGGCTGCCCATTTCTATTCACTGTGCTAACTCATGACTGTACAGCTGCGTACAGTTCTAATACCATCATTAAGTTTGCTGATGGCACAACAGTGATGGGTTTCATCAGCAATGGGAATGAATAAGATTACACAATGTAGATGCTACGACTAGTGAACTGGTACAAGTGCAACAGTCTGTCTCTTAACATGGACTTCAGGAAGGCCTATGCTTCCCACAATCCACTGCACATCAAGGGCTCTAGGGTGTAATTGCTGAAAAGCACCACATTCATTGGTGTGCACCTGGCAGCTGATCTCGCCTGGATAATCAATACCACCTCCATAGCCAAGAATGAGCAGCAGCATCTCTTTCCTTCAGCTACTAAGTAAGGGAAGCCTTCCTCTCCCCCATTTTAACCACATTTTACAATGGCACCAGCTGCATCATGGTCTGGTTTAAAAGCTGCAGTGTCTCTGACCTGAAAGTGCTACATCATGTAGTGCACACAGAAGAAAAGTTAATTGGAATCTCTCTACCCTTCATTAAAGACATTTTTATCAAACATTGTATCCGCAAAGCCCAGAGCACTTTGAAAGACTGATCCCATCCTCTTTGTCCCACTTCTATCTGGCAGAAGGTACCATTGCATCCAAACCATTGCAACCAAGTTTTGCAACAGCTTATATCCCTTGGCTGTCTGAACTCTGTGCTTCCCTTGCATACCCTCCAATGATTTCTTATTCCTAGTAGTCTATCTACAGTATATACTGGACAGCTGTTACTACTGTTGTCTATATTGCATTACTTATGAATGCTTTGAAATCACTTTATTGTGTTTTGCCTCCTCACTCACCATTATGAGAAAAACCCCACATTGTTCAATGTGTCTCGATGTCTAGTTATGCAAGACTTTGAGCTTTTTGGGGTTCCCCCCTATTTTTGCCCTCTAGTCATGAAACCCCTTATTTCTAGGCCATTTTGGACCATATTTTGTGCAGAAATTACTCCCTTATAATAAAGAATAAACCAATAGGTGTCTTCAGCAATGAAGAGCAGAACTTAAAGTATGCGCATGTTACTTCAACTGACCCCAAGGTTTAACCCCTAATGGGATACAAATGGTCATACTTACTCTTTTTCAAAAAATTTTGAAAATATGGGGGTTAGTAATATAGCCATGTGGAGTGTCATTTTATGCTATATCAAGGTTGCTATCACGACTATGATAATATTTTGATGTCTGATTTTTTACCAGTAGTCCTGGCCCTCTAAGAGCCATTCCCAGAAAGTTACAAATGACAAATTTCAAACATAATCGTATTGTTTTAGATAATTTCAAGGTCAGTAATTATGAATATTGCTATTTTTGACCCTTCGCTATGGATCTAGCCCTCTTTGGACCTCAGTCAGATGATGAAAAATAAAATTTCTATTACAAATGAGAACATTTAGACTTTAAACATTTAAATTGAAGCATACATTTTAATATTTAAAATATGTTATGCAAATATTCTTGGTTATTATGTACTTCTACCTCATGAAGCAAATCATTGTATTTCTTATTGACATCCTGATATAGGGCAGCTTATGCTAATTCACACTTTTTTAGTTGTTGTTAACACTAAATTATTTATTACTATTTGAATGTATTGCTGTCTACTCATTTACCTATTATTTGCTCACTTATTTGTTAGTGTAGTGTAGTATAGTTTAGTTGAGTATTTCTTAACTTGTCTTGTAGTAGTCCTGTGCTTTGTTGTATATGTGCTATTTGTGTATGTTGCACTGTGGTCCTAGGGAATGCTATTTCCTGCCACTGTATACTGCAAGTTTGCATACGCTGGGTATGACAATAAAGCCACTTGACCTAACTTGAAATGGTTCTTTGTCAAACAACCCAGTAAAATGATATTAAAGAACTCTTATTTTTAAGAGTGTTGCACCATTTAGGAGAGGCAGAAAGCTGCCCCTGATGGTTGCCAGTCCAAAACAGTGCATATTCATTCACATTGACCTAATCTAGAATCACTGTTTAATTAATCATACGTGTGTTTGGAATAGGTTGAACATTTCATTACTGGATTCACTTGGAATCGACTTATAAACATCTATTAACTTAAAGGCATCTTACAACACAGAGAAAACATGCAAATTCCACACTGAAAGCTCCCAGGCGTGGGATTCAAAACAAGCACGGCAAATCCTTAAGGCAGCAAGGCTAATCTCTGCGATATTCAATAATACTTAAAATACATAAATAAATTAAATAAACAGAACTCTGTATTTCTGCACAGAAGAAAACGAGAAAAACGTGTAGTCGTATGACCAGAGTCAAACACTGGCAGCGTGACGTTGTCTCTGACTCCAATTAGACACGTGGCCCTTTAACAGTTTTTTTTTTGGTCATGTGGTAGGCTGTCAGTGCAGGTCACAAAGTTTGACACAAGTTTTGCATGAAAGGCGGAACGCGGAGCTGTTTGTGCTTGGAGGAGATACTTTATCAAACAAAAAGGGTGGAGAAAAATCTGCGAGATCGAAGGCCAGAATGGAAGGCACCGCTCAGGTAACCGTGGCGCTTTTGCTAGTATAGTACCGACTTGAAGCTCGAAGTGCAAACGTTGAAGTTCACTCAGCGATTAGACATTTAATGTACTGTTTTCCTTTTTGTGTTTCGAATTACAGAAAATGTTATCGGGATTTAGATTCAGCTGGGAGCCCCTGAAAGAGCCATTAGGATTCATTCGATTACTGGAGTGGGTAAGTCTTTAAGGCCGTGTGGGGAGTTTATCGAAATCTTTTACTGTAGTTTAAAAGTTGTCTACTTAAAAAAGAGCGCTATGATCTAAGATCAACACATTTCCTGCGCGAATACGTCCTTATTTAGAAACTCTGTCATGTATTTGCATGGTATTAAGCAGAAATATTTGACATATGTTGTTGTGCGGGACAACACCCTGTCTTTTACACTGGTTAGCAGGCCGGTCTCTCAATACTTTGATTTGTAGACAGCACCGCGAAAAAGAATGTGGCGGTTGAGACTTAAGTTCCCCAGGAGAGTGAGAGAAGCGGAAAGTGTGGACACCTCTGACATTCTTCGGTGCTGACCATTAGTGGGCTGTATCGAGCAAACTTGTGTAAGGAGAAAAGCCACATTGTTTTATTGAATTTTATTTTAATGTGCTTTAATGTCGGTTCTGATCTTTTTTTTTTATGCTTGTAGCTCCCCGACTTGTCGGCTTCCGTTGAATATGCTTCCTGCGCAGTTGTTAAGGTTAATTAAAAACTGCAGTTACCTTTAATTATGTAATAGGCAGTCACAATATGCATGTTTGAAAATTAGTTTACCAATATTCCGAAATCGGTGTTCATCGAACGTGGGAGCGTCGGTAAAAATGCACTTTCAGCCGTTCTTCGCTTGCTGCTCGACACACGTCTACAAGTGGTCGTCTGTTTATTCCTGATGCGGTGACGTGTGCTAAATTCGATTTTGGCTTAGAAGCCCGTTGTAATCTCTGATCAACTACATAGTACAAATTAAAAGCAGTTTTCATGATTGTGGTGAGCCAGTGTGCCTATTCCGGCAGCTTTGGGCGCAAGGAGGAACCCAACCCTGAACGTATCACCAGTTTTCACAGCAGTTACATTTGCTCGTGTTAAGATTCTGTTTTGCCTTATTACTTGAATTTCACTTTATTGTTTGCGCAGTGGTGAGAGTGATTATGTGTGTGTCCTGTGGTCGATCACTTGATTTGTAGTTGTTTCTTGTCTTGCCAAGCACTAACAAAAGAAGCTCCAAGTCAGCCAAACAGTATTTGAATTCAAAACGTAGATATATGAATCTAAATTACAAGCAATATCAATATAATAAAACTGAGTTCAGCAGCCTTTATTACGTTCATCCGTTCATTTAAAAAAACATCTAATTCAGTTCAGGTTTGCAGGGCCAGATCCTATTCCAGGAGTCTCATCTATAAAGCAGGAACCAGTTTTGGAACGGCTGGTACAGGCACCCACAAACACCCCAACTGGACAAGGTTCAGGTCATCAATTTTCCCAACCTGAGGGGATACCAATACAGACGCAACCACCTGGACGGGTTTCAAACCCAGGACTCTGGAGCTGTGAGACAGCTGTAGTAAAAACATAAACACTTTGGTCTCCATTAGTGAAAATGTAATCTTGATTCCACTGTCAGAAGTTAAAAAGTATAGAACACTTGTGTACATTGTTTATTAGTGTGTAAGAGACTTTGACAGTGTGATAAAATATATGCAAATGGAAGATGTTCTGAAATGTAACCCTAATAGCCAGGCCTTTGGAACATGATAAGAATATTCTAGTTTGTTTTGTGGTCAAAGTGTATGTAATAGTGTAGCGCTAAAGGTTATTATGGCCAGATGATGCAAAAGTTGGAGTAAATAAGTCTGTGAAAACCCAAGATTCTTGATTATTTAGGAGAAGGTCAGTTTAATAATAATGATTAATTGTATTTATATAGAGCTTTTCTAACCAACTCAGTGTTTTACATTGACAGTGGGGAACCACTTCACTCACCACCAGTGTGTAGCATCCATCCACCTGGGTGATGCGATGGAAGCCATTTACGTGTCGGTATACTCACAACACATTAGCTATTAGGTGGTAAAGGGGTGAAAGAGATAGTTAGCCAATAAGGAACAAGGGATTATTAGGGGACCAAAATGACCAAGCCATGGTGGGCATTTTAGCCTGGACATAGGGGCACGTCCTACTCTTTTAGAAAGGTCCCCAGAGATCTTTCATGACCACAAAGAGTCAGGACCTTATTTTTATGTCTAATCTGAAGGACAGTGACATTTTTTACAGCACAGTGTCCCTGTTACTGCATTAGGGCTTTGGGATCAACACATGGACCAGACGGTAAGTGCCCCCTGATGTCCTCACCAACACCTCTTCCAGCCGCAACCCAAGCTTTTCCTTGATGGTCTCCCATTTAAGTACTGGTTGGGCCCAAACATAATAATAATAATAATAATAATAATAATTAATTCTTTACATTTATATAGCACTTTTCTCACTACTCAAAGCGCTCTCCATGCAGGGAGGAAATGGAAGCAAACCCACAACCAAAGCAGCACTACCACTACAGTAGGTAGGTGCTTTTATAGATGGCAAGATTCACCCTAAAAATTTAAAAGCAGGAAGTGCAATATTAAAGCTAAGGCAATTTACCAGTTAATTAGTAGTTCATTACTTATTTTACATATACTTTACAAAGTAAATAATGCAGTGCAGAAGAATGCAACAGAATTTTATGCAAATGATTGTTCCAGCTATCAATTTTCTGAGCCCACCCCCCCAACACCAGCATCAGGGCAGTCCATAACCCACCCTGGTGGGATTTGGGCAAGACATGAACCAGCCTTGAATGAGGAACCAGTTTATCGCAGTGCACACTCACTCAATGTGGGCTAATTTAGAATAAATAATTAACCAAACATGCATGGGTTAGGAATGTGGAGGAAAGTGGAATACCTAGAGGAAAAAAAACCTGCATAGTTGCAGAATGTGCATACACAAAAGAGACATTTACTAGGCCAGGTTACAAAATCTCCTGTAGCTGTGAAAGTAAGGTACCAATTGCTGTTGCAATATGCTTCCACTTTGCTGTTTATTTTCTTCATTTATTTGATACATATATGCCAATCCATTATGAACACTGGTTAATCCATCTTATTCTCGGTCTACTTTTTCCCAGATTAGAAGGCTGGGAGCTGACAGCAACAGGTGCAAGAAAGGAATCAAATGTAGCTGGGATACCAGTCTTTTGCAGAGTGTATTTAAGCACCCACAGTCATTCATACCGGACCTGTTCAAGGATTTTAATTAAAGTTTGGAAAGAATCTCTTGCAAACTTCATATATAAAGCAACCCAGCTAGGAACTGAACCAACACTTATTATTTGTTTTAATATTTGTTAAGGAACAGCCTGACTTCCCCAACACTTCAAATTAAAAAGAAAAGTATACAATTTAAAAACCTTTGTTTACATTAATATCAGCTAAATAAAACACAAAAAGTTGGTGCTTTAGGGATTTCTCTGCAGAAAGCTGGATTTTACAGTATAAAGTATAAGCAAGATATTTTATAATGCACAACACTGTTCTTTTATGCTGCAGTCCGTCAGCACTCATTGTACCAAGTTTGGATGTCATAACCCACAGCATTGCAGAGTTCTGCTGTTTGGCGCAAGGTTCCGCCCCCAAGTTGGAAAACATATTGTCCCTTTTTGGAAACATTTGTTTAAGTGCAAGAAACTAATCTCCCAAAACAAGTACTGTATTGCAGTTGCAGTTATTTATTTTATTTTCTAGAAAAAAATATAAACACGCAGATATTCTATATCACTTTGACACAACAAGGAAACACTTTGTAACTATATACATATAAGTATGTACTCACTCAAACCTTTGCTTTCAAAATTATTTTCATGCCAGTCCTTGAAACAATTTCATTTCTCACTAAAGGAAGCTTACATTTTGTGCAGTAGATGGGGTTGTTGTGCTGCAGTTCACCCATCATCTCCTGCCTTCTGTTGCAGTTGCCCTACAGAAGTTCAGTGAGTATTTATTTTTCTTTTTGTTGTGGCCTTTTTCTTGCATTTCATATCCAGAATAAATTCGGTACATACATACCATCTTTTTTTTTGCAGTGCTGGGTTACAGGGATGGAAACAGTCATCCCAGACCACAGAGCTCGCCCTACAGACACGTACACCTAAGCCAGTGCTTCTCAGACACTTTTGAGTCGCAGGAGACTGTCCCTGGCTCGCGAGCATTTGAGACTTGTATGTTCCCCTCACTTTTTCCCCATGACACTGCTGAGGGGAGCGAAACAGCCTTGTGAGACTTTTGATTTTGTTTCTAAAGGCACACCCTGTCAGTCTCCTTGACCCCCAGCCACTGTTTAGTTTATTTATTTATTTTTTTTGAAATCACACTTGTTTTCCCTATTCTATGGGGTGGGGGTGGCAGTGCCAGTTGAGCTGGAGGTGAAACAAGATTATAAGATTAGAAAAGGGATGAAAACTATTGCTCAGCGCTGTCTGTTTCTTCAGGTAGAGGGAGTGGGTTAGGTTTGTAATCTGAATATTTCACTAGCTAAAACTTTTTTTCTTCTCTCTAATATGCTCGCAAGCAGTATGATACAGTGACATTAGATTGGGTAGGGAGGAGGGATTCTCACATCAAGGTTTGAGTTGCACAAGTAAAGCATAACAGTTGCTTGTCAGTATGCTAAGAAACAATATTCTCAGTTGAAATTGCTGAAAAAACTAGCATAGACAAAATTCACAGCAGACGGCCTACAGGTATGGTAATTGCACCCAAAATGCTTGAATTGTAAAACTGCTCACCGTGATGCTTCAAAGTCATACTAAGCAGTACTTACAAATCAAGCATAGCCTTGTGTCCTTCTTCAAACATGTCATTCTGAATAAGTCAAAACATTTCTTAGAATCTGACTCGAGCTTTGTGTGTAATGGTGAGTAAAGATGACGTGATACATAGGCATAATATTTGTTGCTGGATACACACAGCTTTGATATGTAGTATGAGTGACCAATTATAAACAACTATACATTATTAGAATGCTCTGATGTCCAGTGGTAATAAACCTGTCACTGTATGCAGCTCTATGTAGGTATGATGTGTTGATCACCATGGGATGTACATGTGCAAATCACATATCGCTATAAAGAAAGAAAGCAGACAACATGGGAACTTATGATTTATTTGGAAGAAGACACCTTTTAGATATGTAAAAATACCATTGTTGCTTTTGATTAGTTAATAGGTTTATTGCATCGTGCACAAAAAACTTTAAAATATGGCGGTGACCCACTGGCGAGACAAATCATGTATAAGTAGTTAAATAGCACCTCTTACAGTGACCATCCATAAATCATTTAACAAAATTTCAGTTCAAAAATAAGTGTACAGTGAACAAATAAATAAGTCCCTAGAACAATACAGAAAAATTAGCTGAAAACGCACTACAGTATATCAAGGCTCAGTGTAGACAGTAAAAGTAGGCAATGATAAAGTGGAATTTATACTGTTGGAAATGAAGGTACAGTAAATAATGTGACTTTTCCGAATGCAATGAAAAAGTTTGAATTTGAAGTTGAGCTCAAAGCCCATTAAACTGAAATAAACAGAGCTGAAATAAATGTGCCACAAAGCTAAAATGAGTGCTCACTGACAAGTAGGCTTTAGATTAAAAAGGCCAGCTTCACAGGATAGTCTTGGCTGTCACTTCATTTCTTTTTTGTGTTTTACTTTGGAGTTTTTTAGATGAAGAAAATATTGTGGTCTTGACAAAGAATGTGTATAGCCAGTGCAATGCCAATTAAGTGGTGCCAGCTAGTGAGTGAGTGTTGCATGTACAGGACTCGGGTGCAGCATTTGGTCATTATTATTTTTGGGATGACTTTTAAGGAAAGAGTTTAATGTGTTGTTTGCTCATATTTTGGATTTTAAAATCAATGCAAGCAAAAGTATGCTGTAGTCTTCCTTGGTGCTAAAGGGAAATCCCTGTTAAGAGAGTATGAGGTCATGCACAACCCAAAAGAGAACAAAATACTTCCCAGTCAACAGAGGGCAGGACATGGTCCTAGAAGAACAGAACCTAGTGTCTCTTTTAACAAGACAGGCAGAAATTTAAGCTACGGTGGTGATGAAGCACTTTTAAAATATTAAAATTTTTCGGGGTCTAAGTGCGCAAAAACAGGTAGAGAGAGAGCGAGAGAAAGAGACTTTACTTGGTGTACCTATAGCCAGAGACGGGCTGTCCCTGAATCCAGAAGTGCTATTAAGACATAGTCAAAATTGACTCTTGGATGTGGTTAAAGCTGCCTCAGATTAGAAAGCTTATTTAAAAATAAAAGTTTTTGTAAATTTTTGTCATCTTTTAATAATTTTTGATACATCTGCAAGTATATTACACACTAACCCACACTCACTCTCTCACAGCTTTCTGTATGCTTGCAAATTAACTTAACAGGAGTACCCAGAGAAGAGTTTGCTCGGATACAAGGAGATCATGTATGCTCTGCAGATGGACAGTAATAACCATGAGATATGAATTTGGGACTCGCTTGTAACCAACACGCAACCTTGAGCACATGTAGTACAGTATATGTAATGTCCTTGTTCTGTTTGCCCATTGTTCTTGATAATCTGTTTTCAGAAATTCAAGAAAGCTGTCATATGACCCAGGTGGAGAGTGTCTACCCAAATAGCTACTGTACTTTTTATAATTTGCTTAAACCCAGAGGCCACAGATTTTCCAGTGATATCATTAAGCAAGAGCTTAGAAATCTGGGATAAAATCAGTTTGGCATTCATTATTGTTGGGTAAGCTAAGCACAAATCAGCCTTTAATTTTGTTAAATTGGAAAAGGCAGAATTCCACTACAATAATGTTTCTCATCTTATAGAAGGTAAAAAAAAACGAGCATCAGGGGCTCTTTCAGTATCTTGAAGCACCCGGTTGTTGTACCCTGTTAGCCATTATGAATGTAGTGAGAAGTCAAGCAAAATGACACCTTTTGTTGGCTTAGAAGAAGGGGCCTGAGTTCCCTCGAAAGCTTTCATATTGAAATCTTTTTAGTTAGCCAATAACAGGTGTCATTTTGCTTGACTTCTCACTAGTATCTTGAAGTATATTAAAAAAAGCTCTAAATTGAAAAACGCCTAGAAAAGCCAGGCTTTATTACTAATAGTTTAATCTTCTATACAAAACAACATTTTAAGAAAGATGCCAGCATCTTTAGCTGTGACAGTTTTATCTGTCACATGATAGTTCATTTTTAAGAGTATTTGACTCCCTGTCTGCTAACTCCCCCTTCAGAAATGTGCATTTTTTTATTTTTATTTTGATCTATTCTAAAAACAATGACCCTCTTTTAAGTGTCCCTTCCAGACATATCTTTGTGTGAGAGCAAGTGAGTTTGACTAGATGAAATGTACAGTAATGAAGGCTTTTGTTTCTGTAGACCAATGCAATTCATTTTGCCAATTTTTTGTTAAACTTTCTTATGTTTTGATTATTAGAATATATATTTATTTTTATTTTGTTTTTCTGCCTGCTATAATATTTTTGGCCGAGGACTGTGATTTTCAACATGAAGTTGTCGGAACAGAGTAAGATTAATTTTATGTATACAGGAAATATTGATTGTGGTTAATTTAAAAAATGAGTATCCTAATAGGTAGACAGTACTCATTTAATCAAGCTTTCTCCTCCTTGTATAGTACCTCTTATTCTTCATTCCCACCCCATAAGTAATTCATATATGTATGATATAAGAAGATCCATGTTCTTACAATTGGTGCTCTGATGTGTTGCCACAAAGGGCTTGTGGCAGAACTCGTATCTGGTGCCTTGTTGTTTTAAGAGTAACTGCTAAACCAGCAGCTGACACTTACAGCATATCCTTGCATGTATACTGTAAATGAGTGAATCCTGCATTGTGCAGAGGATACTGTTTTGCATGTGTTTGATCGGCAGGCGGCAAACAAAACAATTTGGCAAGTGTTGCTTTGCCATGCAACGTTTATGATTTTTTTCCTATTCATTCTGAGAGAACATCTTCATTGCTAACACCTCAAACTATAAAAAAGTAAAATTAGCTATAGACCACCACATGAAGCAGGACAAGATATTAGCTTTCAGATCACAAGCTTGCTAGATCAGTCCCCACTCTGACACATCATGTGACTGTGAGCAAGATGCTTTACCTGTGTATGATCCATTTATAAAAATTATGTAAGTAAAGAATTGTAAATGTGTCCTGATCTGTGGGTCAGCCAGGGTAAAGGCACTAACCAAATATTCGATGTTAATGGTTATTACAGTCATATGAAAAAGTTTGGGAACCCCTCTCAGCCTGCATAATAATTTACTCTACTTTCAACAATAAAGATGACAGTGGTATGTCTTTCATTTCCTAGAAACATCAGAGTACTGGGGTGTTTTCCGAACAAAGATTTTTAGTGAAGCAGTATTTAGTTGTATGAAATTAAATCAAATGTGAAAAACCGGCTGTGCAAAAATGTGGGTGCCCTTGTAATTTTGCTGATTTGAATGCATGTAACTGCTCAATACTGATTACTTGCAACACCAAATTGCTTGGATTAGCTCGTTAAGCCTTGAACTTCATAGACAGGTGTGTCCAATCATGAGAAAAGGTATTTAAGGTGGTCAATTGCAAGTTGTGCTTCCCTTTGACTCTCCTCTGAAGAGTGACAGCATGGGATCCTCAAAGCAACTCTCAAAATATCTGAAAACAAAGATTGTTCAGTATCCTGGTTTAGGAGAAGGCTACAAAAAGCTATCTCAGAGGTTTAAACTGTCAGTTTCAACTGTAAGGAATGTGATCAGGAAATGGAAGGCCACTGGCACAGTTGCTGTTAAACCCAGGTCTGGCAGGCCAAGAAAAATACAGGAGTGGCATATGCGCAGGATTGTGAGAATGGTTACAGACAACCCACAGATCACCTCCAAAGACCTGCAACAACAAATTCTTCGGGATAAGGTTCAAGCATCAGTCACAAAGTTGAAGTTATGCAGGAGTTGGATATTCTAACAAGACAATGACCCAAAACACAGTTCGAAATCTACAAAAGCATTCATGCAGTGGGAAAAGTACAATGTTCTGGAATGGCCATCACAGTCCCCTGACTTGAATATCATCGAAAATCTATGGGATGATTTGAAGCAGGCTGTCCATGCTCGGCAGCCATCAAATTTAACTAAAGTGGAGAGATTTTGTATGGAAGAATGGTCAAAAATACCACCATCCAGAATCCAGACACTGATCAAAGGCTATAGGAGGCGTCTAGAGGCTGTTATGTTTGCAAATGGAGGCTCAACTAAGTATTGATGTAATATCTCTGTTGGGGTGTCCAAATTTATGCACCTATCTAATTTTGCTATGATGCATATTGAATATTTTCTGTTAATCCAATAAACTTAATGTCACTGCTGAAATACTACTGTTTCCATAAGCTATGCCATATATTAAAAAGGAAATCGCTACTTTGAAAGCTCAGCCAATGATAAACAAAAATCCAAAAAACAAAAATTACCTCCTCCTGGATGTGACGATTTTGTCAGTCTGGTTTTAATTTTATACAGTAGGTGACGTCAGAAAGCAACTTTATCCCCTTTCCCTTTAATTTCTAATTATTAAATTTGATATACTATTCTTTTACTCCTTAATTAGCTAATACTAACTTTGACTTATTGATTTGTTTCTATGGGGTAGGTGATAGTTTACTCTACAATAATGCATCACCTTCAGCTCAAGGAAGCAATTGCCCTGCAATAAGAGTACCATTAACAAAAAAAAAATGTAATTTCTCTTTTTCAGTTAGCTTTCTAAAATTCTGATCAGAAACTATGCATTAATATCTAAAGATAAATTAAAGTTTACATTTAGGTTTTGTTTTGACGAGGTGCTCATCTTTGGCTTTTTACAGCAGGAAGTCCTTGTTGCTTAGGTGGCTCTTTTTCTGCCTCTCCTTCTGTTTGTTTTAATAGAACAAGCAGAAATATCCGTCTTTCAAGACATGGTGCTGCTATAGCGGATTCACTCTCTGTTTGACTCGTGCTTTATTTTGGAATTGTTATCTTCAAGCATATCAACAGGATATAGCTCAACCCCTATTATTCTGTTGAGTTGTGCTTCTCTTTTATGTCTCCATGACTGGATTTCACACTGAGCTTCTGTTATTTTTGGCTTCCTGTCTTAACTGTGGCAAACAGTTTCATAATTGTGAAGCCCATAACTTGCTCTTTTCCAATCTTGATCTGCCTTAAGTGGGTCAGTGACTGCTCCATTCTTGCTTAAGATGCTAGGATTCACAAGTTTTAACCTGATGCTGCATGATCTGACCTTGACTTTATACACCTTTCACACTTACTAGTTTATCCTGGAGTCTCCTCAAACTTTGACCAGTTTGTTTTCTATCCCTGCCCTCCTACGTTTATACTTGAAATGAAAAATAATTTAGTATTTTCATATATTCTGTATTTTGTATTGCACTTTGTGAGTGCAAAAACATCTGATATATTTTGTTTTAAACTCATAGATGTAAATAGCAGTCAAGATTTTCAAAGGGATGATGAAATTATAAATTTTAATACTGGGGAGATCCACAAGTATTGAAGCTGACCTCTACACCAGAAAATTAGCCAGTGCCCCAGGTTTGTCTATACATAAACTGAAATCCTCTCATATTTTTGGTGCATTAATACATTTTTCACTGAAGTATAAGTTCAGTGTTTTTCAAGCTGAAGTTATTTCTTCTTAATTGGAGATGTTCAGTCTATTAAGTGACATTGGCGGCTGCATAGGGAACTGTCACCTGTGGGGTGCCATTTATGAAAGTTAAGGGGTCTGTGTCTTGGACACTGTGGGCGCTGCTTATCCTTTCTGCCCCCTCTCCCATCCAAGTATTGGACACCAAGGTGTGCCATTTTGGTAACTCAAGGGATGCAGGCTCCATTCACCACGTGGTAATAACCCATGCCTAGGCCTCTGTATGGGCTTTGACCAGCACAATTCACAATCATGGTTAATATTAATTTGGCACATGAAGTTGCATTCTAAGGTGAAGCATATTTTTATAAACTTAAAAAAAAAATAACTAGCTTATGATGGAGCATATGGATACTGGGGTTCCATGGTGAGAGAAAAAAATATCCTTAAAACTTACCAAATATGTCCTTTTTTTTTCAAGCCAAAACAAGTTTTGATCTGCGTCTTCAGATTACACACGTTGCAAAATAGCTTATCCATGTCTTAAAGTGGAAAAAGGCAAAACATTGTTGCGAGATTCGGCCATTTTGTAAGGAGGCTGTCTGTGCACTTCACTTCGCTGCTTGTTTTCTTCTCTGGTTACCCGTCAAAGCCAGGGGCGTGGATTCATCTTACAAAGCCATCAGCAAGCACAGTTATTGATAACTGAATGTTAACAATGCCCAGATATGAATTGCTGTCTCTGTTCTATAGCCAACTAGACAATTATTTTGTTATTTCTAAAGATATTGCCTGCTGCTGCTGGATTGCTAATGTGAGTGTGTGCTTTGGTGAGAGAGGACATTGAGCAGGCATGTAGCATGCACTCAAGTGACAAGAGCTGAGCAGATGTTATAGGCATCCATCCATCTTCTTAACTCGGTTATCCAGGGTAGGGTCGTGGAACAGCTGGAGTTTATCTCAGGAAGCATTGGGTGCAAGGCAGAGACAATCTTTGGACAGGGCATCAGTCTGTCACAGGGTGAACACACATACACACACACACACTAGGGACAATTTAGCAACTGCAGATTTGCCTAAATTTAAACAGATTTAAGTTTAGTAAGTTTAGTACAGGTCTTTTAACAAAGACAGATTGGTAGATCTGAGTTGTCATTCCTCCCACAGAGCACCAGGGTCTACATGATGTTTGCATGTTTTCCATGAGTATTTACAAATTAATTAGTGTTAGTGAGTTTACTCACTCAAAAATGTTTTTCTTGGTTCTTATATTACCAAGTCCTCTGCAAAAGCAACTTACCATGCATTCAAAAATTCGATAACTGGTTTGTGACTCATCAATCCACTTTATCACACACCTTTTTCATTTTCTGAGTATTTTTTTTTATTGTTTGTGCACATGACATGCTACAGAAATAATTAAAAATTCTAAGGCTTTTATTAAAAATACAATGCAGTGTAATCAGTTCAGTTCACATTTATTGATATAATAAAGCCCTATTTGGACAGAACTATTTTTACACCAGGAGGCGGGGTAAACCATGTTTTACAGGAGGACCTCTGTGATTTTAGTCTCCTCTGAATCACTTGTGTTAGTAACTTTTCATGTCTCAGCAAAAATTATGGAGATTTTCACCTTCTATATAAAGTCTGTAGAAAAAAAAAACACAGGTTAAACAATTCCCATGTGAATCAACATGTCAGTAAAATTCTGTCATTTGAGCAATTCGAACTGAGCTAAAATGTCGGAGGTCCTCTGGTATTAATTAGTTTATCCAGTGCCTGAGGTGAGGGGGCTATTGGTGTAGTCCTTGTTATGTGCACAGAATAATGGTGATGAGGAGGAGATGGGGTGTTATAGCCCATTGAGGGTTCAGAGGTGCACTTATATACACAATTTATATAGTAAAACATGTGGGAGTGAGACTGAACCCCTTGGAAAGTGCAAGTGGACATATTGTTCTTATAAATAAAGGTTGCTATTGTGGTCAGAACTGATGGTATGCTATCATTAACTACAGGAAATAGCTGTCTTATTTTAGTGTGAATCTCACTGTTATTACAAGCCGTGGCAGAAGATATTCACTGAAGGAACAGAATTGTAGAAGCAAAAGTAAAATAAAGAACAGAATTTAGCTTTGGGTTGTTAATAACTTTACCCATATAGTCTACTGCAATGAAAGCAGCAAGCAGAAATACAAACGGCACACTTTCTTAAATTTTAAGTGAAAAGTTTAAGTTTTAAGGCTTTTTCACTCATAAGCTCCATTATAAAACACAAGAGCATACTAGTTATTTTTTAAATTTATAAAATATGCAATTACTTTTGCCATATGAAATGTCTTTCTAATTAATATACAGTATACCTTGATCATGGACATGTAACTTCAACTTGAAAAATGCCGAACTTATCTTAACACTTGTTTTGTTCTTCTACGTGTCTAATTAAACATGGCAGTACCATAGTGTGTCAGTTATCAATAGACATTATTATTTTAGCATAGTTTTATTTTAGTAAAGAAAACTAAACCTTTAATATTAAACATTTTGAATTAAAAGCATTTACTCAAAAGCGTCATCTGTAGATATTTCAGAGTATGGCTATTATTCCACGACTGCTGAGGATGCTCCTACTGGAGCTAGCTGATCAGACTGATCTTCATTCCCTGTCAAAATTGTAGTTTTATAAAGTCACCATTTATTTTTAAATTAATTGTTAATAAGGTATAACAACAAGTTTTAAATAGTTTTCCTCTAATAGTAAGGATGGATGAATAAACGTATACCTGTAGGTACACAGTCTGTTTCATAGGTTACATGAGGAAACAGATGCTGAGTGAGAATGTGAACAACACAAATTTAAGTGTTAAATGAACACCTCTGTTGTGTTTTTTTTAATAATTTGAATTAAGTTATTGTCTCCTAATGTTTGACTCTTCCTTTGAGGAGCCATTTTGAACCTGATAGATATTGTAAATTGCACACATTAGACTCTTTAACAGCTTTATATTTAAATTTAATACTGGTCTTTTGCCAATATAAATGTTTAGGTAACTTAAATGGTAACACTGATATGTTAGTTAACTAAAGCTGAAGCTTGTTACCACACGCAGGGCTATATTTTCATTTGTCTCAGGAAGGAAAGGATTTCAACACAGGGAGTACAGAGAATGATACGGTCATCATGGGCTACTTGGAAGATTTTTTTTTTAAACATGAGCATGTACTAAATTTATTCACTGACATTTTCCATTCAGAAACTTTAAAAGAAATACAGGCATATGTTAAGTGTTTTTCCTGATTCCTCTGCTGCTGTTTCATCTGATACATTTATATGCTCTTGCATAATGCTGCAAAACCAATTACAGTAACCAATTACAAGGCAAAACCAATTGCAGATGCCATTTGCAGGTCAAAATTGGGGAGCGTAGATATGCTTTTTCCTGTTCCTGTTGCACTCAGACTCTGCTGGTGATGAGTGATCTACTTATTCATATCTATCTTGAGTTTTATTTATTTATTTATTTTTTTGGTGTATGCATTTTTTGTTTTTTGGTGTATGCATACTTTGATGCCTGCATTCTTGCCAAGTATTATAAATAAGACCCCAGTCATCCATAATGTTTCGATATGCCATGACGCTGAGAAGTTCATCCAAACTGGATGACCTAGTGAGACCTTGGAGAAAATCGCAGATTTGGAGCACAAATAAATAATCCATTTTATGTTTTGCAAAAAAAATGTGCACATTTTGTGTCAAATTTAATTGAAGGGAAAAGTGATGACTGCTCACTAGAAATGCTGAGCTTTTATGGAACATCCTTACATGGAAAACATTTCCTTTTGTAAGAGTAAGAGCATATGTAAAAGTCTTGTAGAAGAGAGGCTTAATGTATGAAATGGCAAAAGAAATTGTTAGCCTTGTACATTCTGCACAAAGTAAACATGAAATGGGCTAGCAAAAATATACTAGTCAGGCTTTTACTTTATTTTAGTAAGATCGCTTTTAAAAACTAAGTGGTATGATGATACATTGATTAGTGCCATAACCTTAGAGCCCTAGGAGACTAGTTTCAAATCTCAGATGTAACAATTTTAGAATGTACACATTCTTCTTCTTTTGCCTGCATCATTCCCTCCTGGTACGTGAGTTTTTCTCCCATATATCAAAGGGGTGTCCTTTTAAATAAATGTGTGCCTCTAAGTTAGCCTGACACGTGTGAAACTAGGTTTGTGCTGGAGTGTTCCACAGTATTAAATGAAGTATTGTCGGTTATGTGGAAAGTACATAGGGTTCCTGTGCTAATGTACAGTGTTGATCAGCGAATTTCGCCAAAGTGTCCTTGTTTGTCAAATTATTTTTCTGAATTATTTTTTTTTCTTTTAATACTAGCACCTCCTAATGGTTTGCGGGGCCAGTGCTACGTATTCTGGAGCTGTAACAGTCAATATTGATGGGATTGCCCCATGTAGCCAAATGTGCAGGTCGATCTTCGAGTTCCACATCAACATAAGAGAAGGAGGCACGTGTCCTATGCATGCAAACTTAATTAGCATAATATAATTAGAAAACAAACCTTGAAGGAGCCTGATGCAGCCAACAGAGGAGACTCTATGAAATAATAATAATAACAAAAGATTTATTAGTATTTACAAGGCATTTCTATCTTTTTTAATAGAGTAAAAAGTGAAAAGCATCGGCACAGACAGTTTGGAGAGCCTTCCGTGCGACTTCAAAAAAATAGAACGAGCCAGAAGTTTCAGTAAAGACATGCCGCTTGGAATTTTCTGCCTTTAAAAGACCTACAGATTTTTCTGATTTTTTGACTATGATTTTGGCATTTCTCCTTTGTTTTGATGAAACATACGATTGCGTGTTTCTGACTGTGTTCTTTCTTCTTGAATTGCCAGCTATAAACACGGTTTGTGAGCAACTGTGAAGATAGTTTTAAAGAGGCCCGACATTATCAAATACTAGACAGTAAAACCGTCTAAAATGTTAAAAGCCATTAAGCAAATACAAGTTGTTACCATAACCAAATGCTAAAACCATAACTCAGGTTGATAAATGGAATGCTATGAGTCATTAACCAGAAAATTTGTTCAAGGTTTTTTTTTTTTTTTCCAATTTGCAGGTCGATCTTTGAGTGCCATGTCAGTATAAAAGAAGGAGGCACATGCCCTGTGCGTGCATAATAATTAGCCACTTGCAGATAAAAACAAACTTGAAGGAGCCTGACATCCCCCACCCCCAAACACAGGAGACCCTATGAAATAGTAAAGAAAGGGTTATTACTATTTACAACACGTTTTTATCTTTTTGATAGAGAAAAAGAACAAAGCATCAGCACAGACAGTTTGGAGAGCCTTTAGTACAACTTCAAAAAATAGAAGAAGCCAGCGGTTTCAGTCCTGACATGCCACCTTGAATTTTCTGCCTTTAAATTATCTACATATTTTTCCTGACTTTTGACTACGATTTCAACATTTCTACTTTGTTTTGACGAAAGCTATGATTGTGTGTCTCTTACTGTGTAGTTTTCTTCTTTGACATTACAGAGGCACAGCTCAGGTCACCTTTTTGGCCACAGTAATCAGTCCTCTATAGTTGACCGACATTTCCCTAGCCCTCAGGGACACTTAAAGATGACTGCACCATTATAATCCAGTCAAATCTGGTTCAGTTTGTCCTTCCTTATTGACTTTGGTGCATTTTGCAGAGTTGGGTGATATTTGTGAACACTTCCGTGATTTAGGGGAAATCACAGCAAAGCAAACTTGGCAATGTTCGCTTATCACTACTCATATAGCTTTCCCTCCGAGAATTCAATGGCATGATGTCTGGTTGATCAGTGACTCTAAACCGGTCAAGTATATAAGTCTATGTGTGAGCATATCCAAACTAGGGATGCCTATTTCCTTATGAGTTCTGCAGGCTGTGTGGCTGAATGGTAAACCTCAAGTGAATGACCATAATTTACTATACTCCCATTGTAATAGTAAACACAAAAAGCTCTTAATTAAAATAAATACTTTGTGGACTACCATTAGATTTATTAAAGTTGATGTTAGCATGCTAACTAGCATTAGGTGGTAAAGGCAAATCTGAAAGGTTAAGCTTGGTTTTGTGCTTTTATATTTTTATCTGCTAATTAAGAATTTTTAAGTTAATGAATCTTTGATAAGTCTAAACATACCCATTTTTCTGTTCTATTTCATCTTCACATTGCCCTATTTTTTCAGGTCTTTGCAATATTTGCTTTTGCCACCACTGGAGGATACTCTGGAGAGACTGATATTCTTATTAACTGCTCTGGCACAACACCTAAGGCTCAGAATATAAACCTCCAATTCTTTTATCCGTTCAGGTGAGTATCCCAGACAGAGGTGACAGAGCATGTACACAAACCTGTTTAGCTGGGTTAACAAATAACATGCCATTTGCTTTAACTTGTTTGATACTAGGGACCCCATAAATTAGCGAGTTAGTGAATATGGAACCTCCACTTGGAGATCAGGTATATTCAGTGATGTAGTATGAGACAGATCATTGCCTGAGCTTAATGAGTGAGTTGTCTGAAGTTGACTGCCCCTTCTGCTCTCTTGTAGGCTGAACCAGATTTCATTTGTCGTGAACTGCTTAAACTCAACCAAAGAGACGGTGCACCTGGTTGGAAATTTTTCCTCATCTGCAGAGTTTTATGTCACCATAGGAGTGCTTGCATTTCTCTTCTGCACCGTCATGCTGGTAGTCTATTTGGGCTACCAACATATGTATCACGAGAACAGTCAATGGGCCATCGTAGTGAGTACACAAGCACATCTGCTTTTTTTTTCTTCTTCCTGAGCACAACTTGTACAACTGATGCCAAATACAGTTGAGGAAATCTATCAGCAGCAGTAAATTAATATTTAAGGAATAAACCAATAGGCCTTGGGTTTTTATTTTCTTTACCTTTTTAAACCAAATCCTTGTCTGATGGCTTATTCAGTATTATTAGATTCTGTAGGTTTGCTAATTGTTACCTTGTCCTCATATTTCTACAACTGGGGAAAAAACTATATAAAAGTGACTATTAGATCATAAAGTGAATCATAATAATTAATAATAATAGCAGCCTTTTATAATAATTAATAATTAATAGCCTTTTTTAGTAAAAGAAAGTGTTGGAGTATAGCTGCTGTGTGAAACTTCTGCCAGTGTTCTGTTCTTTCAGAATTGTACTAGCTTTTGCAGAGGGAGAGGCAAGATAAATGCCTCTTTCAACTAACCATTCAGTCTTTTCTTTGCCAGAGAAGTAGATTTATTTTGCACTATTTTAGATATGGATCAAATCAATTCTGAAACTGATTTCCATCAACACTTAGTAAACCTGGTGGCTTTGCAGTGGTGCTCATTTACTGCAATACTTTGGTTAGGAGAGATGTTTATGGGACCCTTATAACATAGGTTTTTAAATTGTTGTTTGCAAAACATTTTGGGTTGGGTATTATCTGAATTTGGGTTGTGCAGAGTTGTGATTCACAAATGTAATCAATGGGAAAGGGTTGCATATGGTTTACCAAGTGTCTCGCTATGGGTTGGCATGAACAGTTTAAGCAGACAACATTGCTTCACTATGATCTGCGGCAGTGATTCTCCAGTGGGGATGAGATGACTGTCGGTGGCAATTCTCCATGGAAAAAAGGATGAGAGTCCGAGGCGTTCCTCCAAGGAGGACTATGGGGATGAATGTAGGGGGTGATTCAAGGTCTTGAAGACAAAAATGGCTGCAAGAAAAAACGTTTTAAGAAATACTGCCTTATAGGGTCAAAGCAATTAAATATTAGTCAGTTCCGCCCACACACAATACCAGATTTGGCCTGGACTTGATATGCTCTCATAATGTGAATGATGAGCCAGAGAACATCCAATTAAATTCAAGATACACATGAATGGAAGAGTGGAGGGGAGATGCCATTCTAGTGCATTCTTGATAATGCATGTTCATGTAGAGGAATGTATTTTGCTAAGTTGATTGTCATTCCTCTAGCTAATGATCCTTCATCTCTAAATGTTGCTTCTGCCTTCTTTCTGGAGAAGAAAAAGCAGATCATCGTCCCATGTAGCTGAATCAGTATTTTAGTTCTAATGTCTATTCAAGATTTGACTTTACCAACCCACTTGTTACAAGCTCACTTGAAACGCAGGCTAAACAGGCAGACATAATGCAGATTACATGATGGATGATTAATCTGTTATAATGTATCACATGTATACTGTATGTACAATCATTTCAGTTTTAAAAAGTTGTGTATAAATGTACTGGTATATGCAGGTGTGTATATACAGTATGTATACATAATGTGTGGAGACAAAAATGCACAGAGGCTGTCAAAAGTCTGTACACCATTATTGAAATTCAGTTTATGTTTATGTAAAAGCCTAAAATAAGACAAATTGTGTCAATTTTATCATGTTTTAATAATAATTTTAGCCATTTATAAAAACCAATAGATTCTTTTTAATAATAGGTAATTTAAATTTTAAAACTGTCTGTACTTTGGTTATATAGATATACATTACTTTCATAATGGGGACTATTTAGAATCAGTTATTATCAACTAGTGATTCTAATTAGTTCTAAATAAGCTAATTTCCTGAAGCTTCCTAAATTACTTAGTGCAGATATAATTGTGGTCCACAAGGAGCCAACAAAAGATCTGTGGGATCTTATTAGGGGTTTGCCAGTAGATCATTTGTCTTATTTTAATAACTAACAAAAATACTGAGGTAACTAAACAGTTATAACTGTTTTGTTTGGGGTGTTAAGATAGTGTTGTGTTTTTATTTTTTTCTTTTTCATTTACATAAATAATTAAAATTTATTTTTATTTAAAAAAAAATGTTTTCTTAAACACAGCAGATTGCTTAAACAACAAAAGTAGTAGTATAGGATGTGCAGAATTGTGAGGTATTTTCTCCATTTAAATAATTTTTTTTGATGATTTCTAGAGGAATGCCAACAATTCTGGTGGTTTTACCATTTTTTTTTAGAAAAGATAGGGTTTAGAACAGTTCTTGTTCAGTAATTGGGGCACCTAGGACTCTGGTGTTTTTTCTTTTGAAAGGCGCTATAATTTAATGATGTTGAAATGCGAAGCATAGGATTATGGCTCAATGTTAGCCTGAGCTGCATTTATAAACTTGCTGTTAAAAGTGAACTGACTGTTACTTGTTCTTATTTCAGAAATAGAAGAGAAACTTTTGATTCTGTATAGCTGTTAGGCCAAATGTTGGCTATGTGCTTTGCCATTCAATTAATAACAAGAACACACTGCTCAACTTAAATTCGGTTTTCAAACTGCATTCAATTCACCTCTGACAGCAGAAATGATTGTACTATGTTTACAATAATATGCAAGACGCTAAG
This sequence comes from Erpetoichthys calabaricus, assembly GCF_900747795.2. Lineage (NCBI taxonomy): Eukaryota > Metazoa > Chordata > Cladistia > Polypteriformes > Polypteridae > Erpetoichthys > Erpetoichthys calabaricus. The sequence continues at coordinate 89,802,685 of NC_041396.2, read as the reverse complement.
ATATTTCCAGTTTCAATAATTTCAATAATTTATATTTTAATTGTGAAAGTTTTGTTATCTTTCATTTGCCAATTTATTAGCAAAACTAATGGAGCAATTCAGTGTACTGTAAAACCTTTGACAGCTTCCCATGTAAAAGAAGAATGTGTAGTGGATTGAAATAAATTTTTGTAACATGTATTTTAGTTAAGTGAAAAACTGAATGTTACTCAATACGGTGGCATTGAAGCACCACTTTGGGGTGCACATATTCAGTGAGGTAAAGCAGAGTTGTATTATATTAGAACTACAATTAAGCAACTGTAGCACCAGGTAATATGCGTTTTAAACTATGTTTAATAATAACATACTGAATTTGAGAGAGAGAGATTTATGGTAATTAGAGAAGAAGGTATATTGCCCGGAGGAAGGGTTAAGCAAGTGAAAGCATTCGCTTAGTGAGAGATCAGCAGAGAACAATTGCAGGGCCTTGATAGCTGATTTAAAACAAGAGGAAAATACATTATTGGACCAATCCAAATTAAGATGTATAGTTTAACAGGGGTAGTATTGATTCCAAGACACAATTGAAAAATTGGAAAGTTAAGTATTTTGTTTAGTAAGGAAGAGTAAAATGTAGGAAAAGGAAATGGGTGCATATATGGATCCAATGATAAACTTACAAAGTTAGTTTACCCACGACAAATACTCTACTGCCCTAATGAACACCACCCATGTGGAGTAAGTATTCTGATATGAAGTTTGTATTTTAGGAAGATGACATTGTAGCAGGTTTTGTTAGATGCAGAAAAAAATGCACTAGCTGGTAATGCTTATTTCAACAACTTTCTACATCTTGTTTGTTTAGATGGATTTCCAGATGGAGAAAAAAATCAATTGTATTACATTGTAGTGTCTGAACAACTGGCTCTATGCTATGGGGAACTGAGGCCATGGACATTCCAGGATAAAACATTTCGGAGATACCTCAAAAAGCTGAAAATAACAAATACAAAAATCATTTTAAAAAATGGAACAGTATTGCTGTCTTCTGTAAATTACTGATAATTTTAAAATTGTCTATGAATGAATACTGTTCTTGAGGTAGTGTACTTGTTCAAAAGCCTCTGACATTCTCATGTATTCACAAGTCTGTTAAAATTCAAGCAATACAGATTTAGTAGTATAGTTTTCTGTAAATAATACTATAGTCTACAGCAGTGCTTTTCAAACTTTTTCTGTTGTAGTCTCTATAAGGACTTCCAAATTCTACTAAATGCCCCAACATAATAGGTGAGAAAACTACTGGACTAAATGTTTAAGAGTCCGTGTAGGTGGATGAGGATATTTATTTTATTAATTTTTCTTGTAAATATCGATACAAAGAGTTTTCAGGTGTCAATAAATGTATTATTATTCATGTTTTTATAAATATATAGTATTATTACTATCATTGCTGTTTTACTATGCTAGCATCATATTTTAAATATTAGTTTGTTAATAAGATGAGTGAATTTAAGTTGCTAATAGAGCACAGTATGCATATCAAACTGGTTGAAGGTACAACTGAACTCTTTCTCACACATGGTGTTTTACTGTAAATTTTCAAGGAAAAAGCACCCTGTTAAAATGATGATAAACTGCAACATACACGTGTAACCCAGAATGCAGACTTTTGGAGCAAAAAGCAGAAGAATTGGCTGTGCATGCACGTTGTCAAAGAGCATAATGCTGTTTGGCACAGGTCATCAAATGACGAGTAAAGGTGCATGAGCACAAAGAGATCAATAATATTTCTGGCTTTATGTGCATGTTCTAAATTTAAATGGACATTGAATTCCTCAGGACACCAATATCTTCATAACAATCCGTTCCATAATCCATTTTTATATCTGTTTATGCACAGTGAGAGTCCTGTTTTTGTGAAGGGCTTGGTTTTTTAGTTGTCACTTTCATTTGAAGTCTGCAGTTTTTGCCTTGACTTGAAACCATAAATGAGTGCAAACTACAAAGGCGAGGTTTGGCTTTGAAATAATATCCACCATCAAAGTCACTCATTTTTTTATTATTCTTACCTAAGATCACTAATAGCACAGTGTCAATTTTTTTTTTTTTTTTTTTTTGGACAGTTCTTCCTAAAGTACTGCAGCTGTGATGAAGGGAAGAATCCATCCAGTGATCATTTAGAAATTTGCAATGCAATTAAATAGATTTTCAGAGTTTTGGATAGCTTGAGTAGTGTGGACAAAACTGTGTCCTTATTGCTTCATTCGGGAATTGTAGGTGATGCCTAAGGGTTGTTTAATGTCATAATATTTGTGTATCCTTTATGCTTATTTTTAGACTAATGCTTTAATTGCTAGTGCTTGATATAATTTAACCAGTGCTGGTGTTCTCTGATTGCTCTATTTCATTGTTTTGCTGTCCAAAAAAAGAAAATAATAGTACTGCTGGTGTGTCGCATTGCTTCTGCAGGTTGAGCATCTCTAATGCAGATTTCAGATATGGATTTTGGGATATTTGCATATACATAGTGAGATGAGATACTTTATATTGGGGATGGTATCCAGTATTGTAGGAAATCTCTGCATTTTTTTTTCTCCACCAACCAGAACAACATGGGCATCTGAAGCCTATCCCAGAAGCCAAGATGGCCCATTTCCAGGCAAATAAAATTATTTCCCATTAAACTGGTGCACGTCATTTTGTTTGTTACAACATGTTATTGGTGTTTGTGCTTGATGCTTGTAGATGTGTAGCCTTTTTAAAGGAAGGTAAGCAGTACCTTTTGATCAAGACTGTTGTACAAAGTATATTAAAAATCAAATGGAAAATTTGGGACAGCAGACCAGTTTGAGCTATCAGATTGCTCAAAAAGCTATGAGAAAAGAATGAAAGTTTTGTGTACAGCTGTGTATCGCTGCTGGAGGCTGATTCACTGAGAATGGTGTCACTAGAATTTTACAGTATATTCAACTATCTCACATTCCCATTTGTGCTTCCTGGTGAGGGTCACATACAGTTTATTGAGAATTTAAAAATAGTATGTGTTGAAAATTATAATTTTGCTGTTTTTATTCAATTTATTTGAAAATACAACATTATAACATAAATCAATCAAACAAAAGAAAATAACATAACAAGTACAATTGTGGGTTGTAATTTATGTGCCATCAGTTCCCTGTAAAATGTTACAGTTTTAAAAAAAATGTTGCCGTTGTTTGAGCATAGAGGTTACAAACGCTTGTGACACTTGCTTTAAAAGCACGGCAGTGGTGTGACAGTTATGGAGAGATTTTCTGATCACACTGCAGATGACCTGTCTGTTTCATTGGGTACACCAAAAAATTGCTACAGGAAGCAGTTTACCTTACAATTGTACTACATAACAGCAGATGTGGTTGTAGCCAAAATTACATTCTAGTTGAGGGATCAGTTTAAAATAAAAATTAGGAAATTTGACAACTTTGTTTCATTATTTGAAGGCTGCGAAATATCTACAGTGTAATTATTATTATTATTTTCTTCCTACACACTGAACGTGAAAAGGCTGTATAGTTTTTTTGTAAATTTGAGCTTCATTTTAATAACTGTGGGTCGAATCACATGATCATTGAATACAGTGACCTATTAAACTGTGTTGCTTCCAACCTTGGAATTTTTTTTTTTTAATAATTTCAGTGCAAAATTTGACATGTAACAATAAATAGTGGTCAGTATATTGCTTATTTTGTTTAATTCACACATCACAAAGATGTCCAGGTTAATTGGAAACTGAACTGGCTCACATGGGTGAATTTGGTGTGTGCATGATGTTGCCCTATGATGCATTGGTTCAATGTTAAGAGCTAGTTTGTTCTTTAAACATGATACTGAAGGGATATGCTCATGTCTTCTGTCACTTTGAATTTGAATCGAAGAAGTTTGACAATGGATAAATAAATGAAAGTTTTGCAAATCAGACTAATGTAAGCATTCTCTCTCTCTCTCTGTTTCTCACAGGATTTTGTGTTGACTGTTTTCTTTGCATTTATGTGGCTGGTTTCTTCTTCTGCCTGGGCAGAGGGATTATCCAATGTCAAGAAGAGTACAAGCCCTGTATATATCCTGTCAACCGTAACATTTTGCAAAGATGTGCCAAATAGTTGCACTCCAGGTGCCTTACCCTCCATGGGAAAGCTCAACGTGTCAGTGGTGAGTTACTCAATTAAGGCAAAAAGGCAACATCCCATTGATCCCATCCACTTCTTCTGGCTTTTCTTTTAATAAAAAAATTACAAAAAAAAGCCATTAAAGTAACATGTATGTTGATTTAGCAAAACAATGTGTTATGTTTGCATATATACAGTATGTGTATGTATTGTATAGTATATAGTATGATTATGTATATTATTGTGTTTTTAATGAAAAATCCAGTTAAAACAATTGTGAGTTGGCATGCTTGTAGCACTAGGCTATACTGACCCATCAGTCACAAACATTTGTTTTTGGAATGAAGCTAATTATTTGGATATTTTACCTATTTGAAGTAGAAGCCAATTATGAAGTTTTCAATTGTTGGTGCTGTCATCCTTGCTCAGTTCTCTAACAGTGCAATTTTGCATTTGATTTTGTCTTAAAATCTGAGTAATAATTAGTAACAAAGTGCAAATTTTAGCAGAATCTGAAAGTTGGTCTTGCAATGAATTTATTATTTTTTTTAATTTTGATGTGCCATCTAATGGCCTTTATGGCTTATTGTACAAAAAAGTAAATATCTCTTGTCTGTATAAAGTGTCACCCTTTTCAACATTCAGTCAAAGAAACTGTTTTCAGTATAGATCTATTCATAGACCGCACCATCAGAAAAAAACTAGCAGGTTGCCACAGGATCTAGAAGCTTAAAAATGCAGGATTATTGTATTAAAATTTTGCATCTTGTAACAGTCCAATCTTCTAAAACTAAATATAGCTTTATTTTAACCTTTTATTCTGCACCATTATGTGTGATTCATACCATACACTGCCATTTTGTTATGGCTGCAAAAAATAAGCTGTGTAACATAATTCTGCATTAATTAAGTGCATAGATAAGGAAATATGAGGTTTTAAGGCATACATAAGCATCCAGAATATCATGGTAGAAATACACTGAGTTGCTAGTTTATTAGGTACACCTATTTAGTAGCATGTTACACCTCCTTTATCCTTCAGAACAAAATGAATTCTTCAAGATGCTGGACACATTTTTCAGGAATGTTACATTTTCAGAATACGCTTGTAAGATGGTTAACAGGCTCATCCAGTGACAAGCCATTTTTCATGTAGATATCTGACATGGCAGTATAAATGTCTGCAAAATAACTTTAGTAAGTTAGTCAGTAAGGACAGACTGCACTGTGCAGCCAAGCAAGTTGATGAACATAGATAGTAACATCCAGACTCGCCTCTGTCATCTAAGGGAGTTAGGGTGTTGCTGAGCCTTCTCATTAAATAAAAATTCTCTTCACAAATAAGAGAATTTACATGTCCAGGGCATATACAGTGTGCTGATGGCATCCTTATTTGGGAAATTGTCCTGAGATCAGATTGTTGCATATTTTGAATAAAATAGAGCATTTGCTCTTATAAACTTTATTTTTGTTAACTGCTAACGTGCTGGACAGTGCTTTTTACAGATTTTATTCCCCTGCAGAAGAGTTTTCTGTAGTTTTTTCAGCAGCCCATGAGCAAACCATGTTGTAAATTTAAAGGTGAAAGGTACGTGTGCATTGGCATTGTGTGCAGATGAAGTGGTGGTAGTGGCAGGCATAATTTAGCACTGTGCAGGAGAATCAGTTAAACTGTAAATTTCATAATAAACTGTCTTTGTTTTTGTTAATAAGTGAGTGCATTTCCCTATAAATAATGAAGCAAAAGAATGCTACTTAAATCAGGCACATCGCGTACAAAGTGTCAAGCATTGGTGCAGCGGAAGGGGAAAGAGGGTATTTAAACAGGTATTGTAATCATAGGAAGTACTTATGGGTTTGGAAATTGGAGAGAGGGAGAAAGTGCTTCTTAAGCAGTGTACATGCTACCATGTTTTTATTTAAAAACACAGACATTAGTCTCCAATTTTGTATTTTGTCCACACTACCCTGGCATATATAACTCCAGAATACAGAGACCTTTAAAAACACTCTAGAGCTGTGTATTTGTGAAAACATCGACTCAATGCTGGAATGTAGATTTGTGAAAACTTAAGACTTTTGAAAACCCATACTCTAACCTTGCTCTGATTTGTTTATGCTTTTTACATAACCCTTCCCAGATTAGACCCTGTCATAATGTCACATTCCCTGATTGTTCTCAGTTCACAAAAGAAAATGTTTTTTCTAACATTGCAAATATAATGAAGTTGCTTTCCATGGCACTTGTTGTGTTGCTTTCCTGTATGCATCTTTTGCTGATTGTATAGTTTGAATGCTGCATACATGCATATAAGACAGATAATTCATCTGTCACTTCAGTCTTCCAATAAATCCCATGGCTGACAGTGTAACCATCCATTTGAGGAGGACACTTCCATTTCCTGTTTTCACCATGTCGGCAAGCAGATTTGACATTTAAGTTTTCAGTTGTTTTAGCCTGGGCAGTGATACTTTTGTAAACAATGTGGAAAGTGTGGACAGAGATTATTTTCATTTTAAAAAGCTATTTAGTAATGAGGACTTAGCATTAGATTAAGCAGGCTGAAATCAAACAAATTGCCAGTACCAGATACATTTTTTTCTAGAGTGATTACTTTTATAAACATGTGATGTATTTTTTTCAAAAATCACTACACACTGGGGAAATTCCTGAGGACCAGAAAATAACAAAAATTGTCCCATTTCCTTAAAGGGGAGATCAGCTTAATCCAAGTAACTGTAGATCAGTAAGCTTGACATGCATCACAAGTTAATTAATGGAAGCAATTACTAAGGAAAAGACTGAGCACCACATGGCAAGGAGTATTCATGAATGGTCAGCATTGGTTGAACAACAACATTTATTTTTAAAGGATTTTTTATACAGAAAGTGTAGCTCAAAGTTTAAAAGAAATTAAAAGAAACAGTTAACAATTGCAAAGAAAAATCCAAAAAATGCCTGAACAAAACAAATTAAATAATAGAAATGAAAGCATCTCTAAGCATAGCTTAAATTACTACTAACTAATGCAGTTTTTAACTCTGTGATCATTAAAGCGGTAGTAAAAGACCAAGTCTGATGCTCTGGTTTTGGAATTTTAGATGGGGAGATCATGTTTCACTAATATGTGAGACTTCTGAGAGAGCAGCACAAGCATTTGATCAAAGAGGCTTTCTATATTATTTATCTTGATTTAATGAAATTGGCGATCTTGTTGGCTTGTTGGGCTAAATGGCCTGTTTTTGTCAAAATTGTTCTATAATACAAAAAAATGTGGCAATGTTGCATTTTAAAGCAATGCACCCTGCTTTTAAATTGCTAATGCAGTTTGATACGTTCCTGGTACTAAGGAATTAATGTCTGTAATTGGTCAACAATTAAATAATTGAATCTTAATGTTTTGTATGTACGAGCAGAAAGTCGATATTTGGCACTTGTAAAATTAACCAAGTTAGCAATGAACTTTTTTATTTCCAAGTAGGGCTATATACTGCAAGGGTCTGGCATATACCTTTCTCCAAAAGGACCTTCCTTATGTGGTCTCATGCTTAGCTTCACTGTTCTGTCGAGTCCAGTTGACCCAGCACTTGAGTAAAATCTGCATCTCCGTTGCAGTTGCCACTTTACCTTACCTTGGTATGCAAAGATGTTAGAGACTTGTCACTGTTCAAGTGACTAAAACATATGATGGAAACCACATTTTCAAAATGTAATTTTCTTCTCTGTATGGAAATTTCTCTTTTAGGCTTAGTGTTGATATAAAATAAATGGAGGGAAAATTGGCTACCACTATGATTTTCCAGGCTTATATTACGATAGGCGAGTTATAGCAGTGGTTTTCAAGTCCACCTGTGAGGGTTGCAGATTTTTGTTCCAACCAATTTCACATTTGGTGTGTTATTCATAATTTTAATTGATCTCATTGTCTGGTTATCTGGCCTGCAAAATCATAAATATTTATTTACATTCTTTGTCATAGCTTCAAATGCTGTTGTTTCTTTTGCCATTTTCTTTTTCATTTAAACTTTTATGTGGAGGGGCGGCATGGTGGCGCAGTGGTAGCATCGCTGCCTCGCAGTAAGGAGATCTGGGTTCGCTTCCTGGGTTCTCCCCGTGTCTGCGTGGGTTTCCTTCAAGTGCTCCGGTTTCCTCCCACGATCAAAAGACATGCAGGTTAGGTGCATTGGCGATCCTAAATTGTCCTTAGTGTGTGCTGTGTGTGTGTGTGTATGTGTGTGTGTGCCCTGTGGTGGGCTGGCGCCCTGCCCGAGGTTTGTTCCTGCCTTGCGCCCTGTGCTGGCTGGGATTGGTACCAGCAGACCCCTGTGACCCTGTGTTAGGATATAGCAGGTTGGAGAATGACTGACTTTTATGTGGAGTTTTGCCCCTTCATTTTATCCAAAGGCTGATGATTAGCAAAGAGCAATGCTGAGAAAGTTGCAAACAACATGAATGTTTCAGGAGAGCAATTATTTCACTGTCATTTCAATTGTATGCTCATTAAGAAATGAAAAGACAATTAAAACAATTTTTCTTTAAGTATTGCTTTTTAACATTTAGTGCTGTCAGCATTTGGATACAATTAACAGATTAAGTGCAATATTAAAGGATGAATTAAAAAGAAAATGGCAAAGGAAACTTACATATGTAAAGTTCTGGTCAAAATACAAATAAATCAGAATTTCTGAGAATAAGAGACTAAAAAGATAGCTCACCAAACAATGAGATTGATTAAAAGTAAGGATGATGCACTATTTCTGAAACTGTTTGGAATGAAAACTTTGTTGGCACAGGTGTCCCAAGCCTGAACTTGGGAACTACTGAGTAATAGTATTGGCCAAACCTTGTAAACACAAAGTCCTAGGTGAAACAGATGTTAGGACTTAGGAGAGCAGTTATACAGTCTTCAAACTGAAATTCAAAAGCAAGCACTTGTGTTTTTCAAATGAGATTTAACATAGGCTTGGGTTTTTGGCATGTTGGACGTGAATACATTTAGCACACAGCAATTAGTACGGAGGGAGGGAGGTTTAGACCAAAGGGAGATGTACACAAGGAGGCAGCAACTTTAGAAGCCATGAACAAGGATTTTATACTACTTTTTTGTATTTCAGTTGCTTTACTAGCAATAAAGTTGAATATTATTATCCTTGAATGGGAAATTCAGTTGGTTATGTGTTTTATTATTTAATAAGAAAACATCAGGAAAAAAAGTAGTACAATGTAAAATAAAAACTATAAAGTTATTGAACAACCTCATAGCAATATGCAATCACTTGTCTGACTGTTGAAATTAAATTTGTAATTTAGAAGATGAGCAGGAACTTTTAGGACAAGGTCTATATGTAGCTGTTACACAGATATTTTTGTTTTTTGATCATTCCAGTCCTTCACCTGGTTGATTTTAATTTTATGCTTTAGTTTGTTTATCTTGTATGTACATGATTCCAAAAACCTAGATTAGTTCAAAGGACAGAATACACAACATATAGATACGGAATATAGGACGTCCATAGAATCCATTGACACTGAAGTCATTCAGTTTAAGTAGGTTAAATTTACTTTTTTGAAATTTCTTAACCATAGGACTCAATTAGAAAATCTTAATTGATCATCTATAATAAATTCATAAATATTTATTGGATGTAACTTTAACTAATTTTCTATTAATATTAACATGATTTTTTTATATACTGCAAAAGACCATTTTCCTTTAGGTCATCTTCAAATTGCCCTAAAGAAAGATATCGGTGCACCATTTATTATAAGTTAATGTTCCACTAATAAAACATTCCTGGGATGAAGGGATAGAATTTTAAAAACATCAGCAGTAGTTCAGCATCATCAGCAAAAGTAAAATGTGCGAGTTTGACGTAAAGCTCAACTGATGTTTGTAGACGTATCTTTGCCCATAATTCCATTGTTTCTATACTAAAATAGTGTATCAATGTTATTTCATATAGCATTCATGCATATGATGCAGGTATAAGAATATTATTATGTATCTTAAATTAGCTAACAAATCTAATTTCCTCGCTTTTTGACTTTTTGTCCATATTCCTTTGAGAATAATGTACTATGACTAAATTAAGTATCAATTTCTTGGTCCTAAAAATAAAATTTCTTCTGTGACTACAAATGACCCCGTGACCCTGTAGCTAGGATATAGTGGGTTGGATAATGGATGGATGGATGGATGGACTACAAATGAAATACATACAGTATCATACTAAACTATATAACATAGAATAGGGAACAAATTGTCTTATAAATAAAAGCATCTTTCTGAAACAACTGATTCAGTAAAAATGCATAAACTTTAACAAAACTTAAATAAGAACAGTTAATGACATTGAAAAATATTAGATCACAATGAAATTTGGATGAGATTTTTGCACCATTGCACTTTTTATTGTTAGATTTGTTAAAAAAAATGATTGAGACCAAATAAAAAATATTCCATAGTGGTATTCTCAGTTGTCACACACACATACTTATAAACTATATATAAATAAGTGTTTATTTTTTTCTGGGGATTTAACATGAAAAACAAAGTGAGGAAAGAAATGTAGTACCGGTAATCGGTGCATTCAAACAGGGTTTACCTGGTATAAACATTAAATGTCTTTTAGGAAATCTAGGGAAAAAAAGTAAAATGTATGACAGATGTCCCACTGTGGACAAGAACACAATAATGATTTTTTCCTAAGACAAGTGGTTCAGTTTATGTTGAAATTAAAAATCACACCAAAACCACTCTTAATTTAGAAAGAAAAATCACTGTAACAAGTATAGGGTGAACTCCTTCTTGACCACCAGCCCCATTGGACAATTTTCCAATTCACAAAATCTTATTCATTTACAGTTTTGTCACACACATATGGTAATTTTAAGTAGTTTAAAATACTGGTACATTTTAAACCATGTCTTTTAAGAACAACATAAGTAGAATAACTTGTGAAATTATATTTATAAGACTTGAAAAATAATAAGTTTGACATTCATTATTTTTTTTAAACCTTCGTAGAACATAAGAATTTTTAATAAATGAGAGGAGAACTTTCAGTCTGTCAAGCTTATTTTGTTATCCAAGAGCTGAGTTTTCCCAGCATCTCATTTGGATACTGTTAAAAAGTTGTAAACGTTTCCGCTTCACCTACATGGCTTGTTAGTTTGTGCTTCCTGGCTTTGTTCTCAAAGGAATACTCCACCCGAAAATGATCATTTTTTTAAACGGTTACTCACTCCCTCTTGTTTGTAGTAACCGTGGAGAACGGTAATGATAAAGTTCCTTATACAGTAGGCTTCTATGGGATCAATGCTGAACAGTATCAAAATGTCCATGGAAAAAATCTCAGTTTGCTCATCAGATAATCAATCATATACTCATAAATGAATTCATGAATAATTCTACTCACTATTACAGCTTGTAAGAACATAAATGCTTACTGTACCATATAAGTAACAGGTACAGACCATTTATTTCATACTAGGAAAATACCTGCGCTTCGCAGCAGAGAAGTAGTGTGTTAAAGAGGTTATGTAAACATATATATATATACATATCTACATATACACATATCTACATATACATATATATACATATACAGTAATCCCTCCTCCATCGCGGGGGTTGCGTTCCAGAGCCACCCGCGAAATAAGAAAATCCGCGAAGTAGAAACCACATGTTCATGTGGTTATTTTTATATATTTTAAGCCCTTATAAACTCTCCCACACTATTATAAACATTTCACGCACAATTATACAGCATAAACCCTTTGTATTCTCTTAGATATTAGGTAAGATTCGTTGAAATTATGTACGTATGTAAACACACTGTTTATATACAGTAAAACCTAAATATTATTTTAAAGATATCGAGCATCTCCGATATCACATATGTTACAGCCATTATGACAGACAGGCCACCATCAATAAATACGTACAATGCAAGAAAAATTGTATACAATAAAATGTGTGTACAGTGACACTAAACTATGTACATGTAATAAGTACTGTACGTAAATAATTAATTATGGTTACTCACCAACAATGACACATGACGACTTGTCCAATAACGATGAGTTTAATTTTACTGCACAACAAAGGATAGCGTTACAGCTCTTCTAAAGGAGCCTCTTCAGGCGACTGTTTAGCACCGCCGTTGTTCTTCTTCCATCACTCTTCAATCCAAATCCCTAAAGCAGATTCCATCCAGACTACTGCCTTACAACGTCCACTTGCAACTCATTTTGCGCCCTGGTTAAAAGACACTGCGGCCGTAGATCTTATATGCTTTTCCTCCTTTTTAAATAAAAAGAATCGTGGACTCATTTATGCTGTAATGGTGTCCTGCAGTGGTGTAGCTGTTTCCTTCCTTCAACATATCCAAAACTTACCTTTTCTGCAATCATTTGCATCTTCTGTTGGCGCTTGTGCACGTTAATGCTGAATGAGTGAGATTAGTACTTCCTGGTTAATGCAGCACTCCGTCGCTGAGCCAATCAGCAGCACACAGGAACTTAACTGCATGCTCTGATTGGGTAGCTTCTCAGCCATCCACCAATAGCGTCCCTTGTTTCAATTCAAATGCGTCCCTTGTTTGAATTCAAATGGGCAAATCAACTGAGGAAGCACACGTACTGTAGACCGCAGACATCCGCGAAGCAGTGAAAAATCCGCGATATATATTCACATATGCTTACATTTAAAATTCGCGATGGAGTGAAGCCGCGAAAGACGAAGCGCGATATAGCGAGGGATCACTGTATACATATATATATATATATATATATATATATATATATATATATATACACACATCCACATATATATACATATATATACACCCCCAACTCGTCACCTGAGTCGTTTTCGTCTTTGCACCTGTGAGTCACGTTGACTGTTCATTTTTCAAACAGCGCCTCATTCGCTTTTGTCTCTGGTACAGTCCAAATGCACCTCTGAGCCACGTAGACTTTTCATTGTTCTTTGCGGTTCTGGCTACTTTTCTATATATAATCCATCAAGTCACCCGACCATGGTAGTAGCTTTTAGGGATGTAATCAGTGCGAGCGTATGACCCGCACTTACTGGGAATTCCTCGTTCGTGGGGAACAATTGCAAGCCCCGGTTTCCATCACGAATGGGGTTCAAAGGCTTACCCATGCCTCTCTGCACCAGGTAGACACACGTTGATCCATTCAGTGCAGTTACCTGATGGAGGAATCTGTATAACATTGAATGAAGTGTTGTTTCCATGAAAAACATTTGAAGTGGTAGCCATGGAGGGCAAATGAACAGTCAATGTGGCTCACAGCTGGATTTGGACCGCAGCACAGACCAAAGCGAGTGAGTATGTGTTTGATGAGCTGTTCGATTTGGCAGGCAGTGCTCTGAGGTGCGTTCCCTATTAGGTGGGAGGAGGGGTAGAGTTTCTGGGCGGGGCTTCGTTGTTCCTTTCCCATGGTTTTTGATGGTGGACGCGGTCGGGTGTCGTAACCGAAAAGAATAATGAAAAGTCAACGTGGCTGAAAGGTGCATGTAGACTCCTAGCACAGACGAAAGCGACTTACGGGGTGGTCGGTGAGTTGTAGCGTCCGGGCACATGAGCAGGCAGTGTGAATGCCTAGAGAGCGAGGGTGGACGCGGGCTGGGGAATAAGGAGTGTTGGTGGGCGGGGAAACGTTTTCCGTGCTCCTGCATAACCATGTAAGAAGACGCATGTTTGTTGCGGATGCGAATTGCTGTATGTAGCGTGTAAAACAGTTTGCGATGGTGCACGCGGTCGTGTGTTGCAACCGAAAAGTCAACGTGGCTCAGAGGTGCATGTGGACTGTAGCACAAACGAACATAAATGACGGCATGTTTTCCGAGGCGTCGCGTCCGAGTTGGTGGGCGTGGCTCTGCGAGTTGTCGTCATATCCAATGGTCTTAGAGTTGATGGGCGTGGCTGTCTTGCGTGCTTTCCATGGGTGGCTACTTGTTGGCGGCTTAGTGAATTATATATATATATATAGATAGATAATGGCAGATTGAATGTTCCTGGGGCAGTCAGGACATTCTCCCTCTATGTCCGTCAGCTGAGGTGATCTCTGCTCATGGGCTGATGGCTTGGTGGAGTCAGAGTATACAGAAATCTTATGTAAAAGGCTATGGAATGCAGCAATTCAGACATCCCAGACTATATCCCCCCAAGCTGTACGGCTGTACTCCTTTTTTCAGGATGCTAACTTTAGAACTGCCATGCAGCTTTTATAATGTCGCTCACTCTCCCTTCTACCCACCAGTTTGGAAGGGCTACACAACTGTTATCATGACAGTCATCGCTACCGATACTCTGGAAAGTGTCATTCGTTTGCTGGTGCTTTGTGGTGATCAGTACTTTATAGGGACCCCATCCCCCTTGTGTAATATTGGTTAGCGCTGATTGAAGAAATCAGTCATAAACAGAACATAATAGCTCATCTGTTATTCACACCCACTCATCAGTTCAAAAAAAAACATTGAATCTTAGGTCAATGGAGGTGGTGCTCCAGTGTGTCCAAGGTTCATCAGAGGAGAGGTTCTCAAATGCCGGAGTGTAGTAACACTTTGTAAAACTTTTAAGATAATATTAATTTGGTATAATTAGCTAATCAGTGTCTATCTAGAAACTTATTCATCCCTTTTGCTAGAAATCACTAGAAGCAAAGAATCTTCATGACATTTCTCATGGCAGAGCCCAAGAAATACTTTTTTGTGGACATATATTGCACATTTTTGATAATAAAAAGCAATCAATTTGAAAAAAAAAATTGAAAAGCAACCACATAAACATAGTATTAACAATAATAATCACTAGAAATAAATCTATAAATAATAGGGTCATTATTGTCACATGTGCAAAGTACAGTAAAAGTCTTACTTATATGTGTTAATCAACATGCAACATGTCACTGCTCTCTAGCACCAAGATTAGTGCGTACAACCACTGTAAATCGAAGCTTCTGTCATTACCCGAAAAACCTTTGAATATTTCTCATGTAATATACAGTATATATATATATATATATATATATACAGTACTGTGCAAAAGTTTTAGGCAGGTGTGAAAAAATGCTGTAAACAAAGAATGCTTTCAGAAATATAAATAATGATTGTTTATTGTTATCAATTTACAAAATGCAAAGTGAGCGAATAAAAGAAAAATCTAAATCAAATCAATATTTGGTGTTACTACCTTTTGCCTTCAAACCAGCATCAATTCTTATAGGTACACTTGCACAAAGTCAGGGATTTTGTAGGATTATAGTCAGGTGTATGATCAACCAATTATACCAAACAGGTGCTAATGATCATCAATGTCACACGTACAGTGCATCCGGAAAGTATTCACAGCGCATCACCTTTTCCACATTTTGTTATGTTACAGCCTTATTCCAAAATGGATTAAATTCATTTTTTTCCTCAGAATTCTACACACAACACCCCATAATGACAACGCGAAATGTTTACTTGAGATTTTTGCAAATTTATTAAAAATAAAAAAATTGAGAAAGCACATGTACATAAGTATTCACAGCCTTTGCCATGAAGCTCGAAATTGAGCTCAGGTGCATCCTGTTTCCCCTGATCATCCTTGAGATGCTTTTGCAGCTTAATTGGAGTCCACCTGTGGTAAATTCAGTTAGCTGGATATGATTTGGAAAGGCGCACACCTGTCTATATAAGGTCCCACAGTTGACAGTTCATGTCAGAACACAAACCAAGCATGAAGTCAAAGGAATTGTCTGTAGAGCTCCGAGACAGGACTGTCTCGAGGCACAAATCTGGGGAAGGTTACAGAAAAATTTCTGCTGCTTTGAAGGTCCCAATGAGCACAGTGGCCTCCATCATCCGTAAGTGGAAGAAGTTCGAAACCACCAGGACTCTTCCTAGAGCTGGCCGGCCATCTAAACTGAGCGAACGGGGGAGAAGGGCCTTAGTCAGGGAGGTGACCAAGAACCCGATGGTCACTCTGTCAGAGCTCCAGAGGTCCTCTGTGGAAAGAGGAGAACCTTCTAGAAGGACAACCATCTCTGCAGCAATCCACCAATCAGGTCTGTATGGTAGAGTGGACAGACGGAAGCAACTCCTTAGTAAAAGGCACAGGGCAGCCCGCCTGGAGTTTGCCAAAAGGCACCTGAAGAATTCTCAGACCATGAGAAAGAAAATTCTCTGATCTGATGAGACAACGATTGAACTCTTTGGTGTGAATGCCAGGCGTCACGTTTGGAGGAAACCAGGCACCATTCCTAAACTGAAGCATGGTGGTGGCAGCATCATGCTGTGGGGATGTTTTTCAGCGGCAGGAACTGGGAGACTAATCAGGATAAAGGAAAGATGACTGCAGTAATGTACAGAGACATCCTGGATGAAAACCTGCTCCAGAGCGCTCTTGACCTCAGACTGGGGCGACGGTTCATCTTTCAGCAGGACAACGACCCTAAGCACACAGTCAAGATATCAAAGGAGTGGCTTCAGGACAACTCTGTGAATGTCCTTGAGTGGCCCAGCCAGAGCCCAGACTTGAATCCGATTGAACATCTCTGGAGAGATCTTAAAATGGCTGTGTACCGAAGCTTCCCATCCAACCTGATGGAGCTTGAGAGGCTGCAAAGAGGAATGGGCAAAACTGGCCAAGGATAGGTGTGCCAAGCTTGTGGCATCATATTCAAAAAGACTTGAGGCTGTAATTGCTGCCAAAGGTGCATCGACAATGTATTGAGCAAAGGCTGTGAATACTTATGTACATGTGATTTCTAATTTTTTTATTTTTAATACATTTGCAAAAACCTCAAGTAAACATTTTTCACATTGTCATTATGGGGTGTTGTGTGTAGAATTCTGAGGAAAAAAATGTATTTAATCCATTTTGGAATAAGGCTGTAACATAACAAAATGTGGAAAAAGTGATGCGCTGTGAATACTTTCCGGATGCACTGTAGGTTGAAACACAGTCATTAACTGAAACAGAAACAGCTGTGTAGGAGGCTTAAAACTGGGTGAGGAACAGCCAAACTCTGCTACTAAGGTGAGGTTGTGGAAGACAGTTTCATGTCATGACAAGATTCAGCACAGCAACAAGACACAAGGTAGTTATACTGCATCAGCAAGGTCTCTCCCAGACAAAGATTTCAAAGCAGACTGGGGTTTCAAGATGTGCTATTCAAGCTCTTTTGAAGAAGCACAAAGAAACGGGAAACGTTGAGGATCGTAGACGCAGTGGTCGGCCAAGAAAACTTAGTGCAGCAGATGAAAAACACATCAAGCTTATTACCCTTCGAAATCGGAAGATGTCCAGCAGTGCCATCAGCTCAGAACTGGCAGAAACCAGTGGTACCCAGGTACACCCATCTACTGTCCGGAGAAGTCTAGCCAGAAGTGGTCTTCATGGAAGTGTTGCAGCCAAAAAGCCATACCTCCGACGTGGAAACAAGGCCAAGCGACTCAAGTATGCATGAAAACATAGGAACTGGGGTGTAGAAAAATGGCAGCAGGTGCTCTGGACTGATGAGTCAAAATTTGAAATATTTGGCTGTAGCAGAAGGCAGTTTGTTCGTCGAAGGGCTGGAGAGCGGTACAATAATGAGCGTCTGCAGGCAACAGTTCAGCATGGTGGAGGTTCCTTGAACGTTTGGGGCTGCATTTCTGCAAATGGAGTTGGAGATTTGGTCATGATTAATGGTGTTCTCAATGCTGAGAAATACAGGCAGGTACTTGTCCATCATGCAATACCATCAGGGAAGCATATGATTGGCCCCAAATTTATTCTGCAGCAGGACAACAACCCCAAACATACAGCCAAAGTCATTAAGAACTATTTTCAGTGTAAAGAAGAACAAGAAGTCCTGGAAGTGATGGTATGGCCCCCACAGAGCCCTGATCTCAACATCATCGAGTGTGTCTGGGATTACATGGACAGAAGGATGTGAGGAAGCCTACATCCACAGAAGATCTGTGGTTAGTTCTCCAAGATGTTTGGAACAACCTACCAGCCGAGTTCCTTCAAAAACTGTGTGCAAGTGTACCTAGAAGAATTGATGCTGTTTTGAAGGCAAAGGGTGGTCACACCAAATATTGATTTGATTTAGATTTCTCTTTTGTTCATTCACTGCATTTTGTTGATTGATGAAAATAAACGGTTAACACTTCCATTTTTGAAAGCATTCTTTGTTTACAGCATTTTTTTCACACCTGCCTAAAACCTTTGCACAGTACTGTATGAATGTGTGTGTATATATATATATATATATATATATATATATATATATATATATATATATATATATATATATATATACATATATATATATATATATATATATATATAATAGTACATACTCAAATTCTTTTTTGTAAAAATGTGAAAATGTCACCAATGAAGGAAGTGTTGTATGCTCTTATAAACTCACCAAAAAGTTGCCTGCATACAGTGGCATCTAATGCCAGTTCTTCTGCATCATTATTAGAGATTATGTCAAGAATCACAACTGCTTATTCACCAAATAGCAGCTTTGTCCATTTGTTATTGGAATAGTAAAGTAAGAGTAGGCTTGCCAGATGTAAATTAGGTAAGAAAAATTTGCCACTTGAGGTTTGCTTTAGTATATGATAACTCATGCTAGAGATTGCCCCCCAAACCCTCCTCCTTCTTTCTCTGGAGCCAGTAAAAATATTAATATTAGTATGAAAGAATAATATTTCATAATTATGCTACTTATATAAGGTCAAAGCTTATTAAATTCACAGATCACATTCATGCTTTGAATATTATTGATCTTCACTGCTGCCTACAGTATCAAAATATATTGCATCATTTTATTTAATATAAAATACAAATCCACTTACCTTACATAATCCGTACTCCTGTTAGTTTGCTACCATTTCCTGATATTTTGTTGAAAAACACAGAGAAAATTTCCAGTATAGTTTGCACTCCTAGGTTCCCATTCTGAAACCTTATAAAAAGAAGTGGTGCAGGAGATTTTCTTTTTAATGTCTTAAATTGATAGTTCCCAGCCTTTATTTCTCTAAGATCCCGCAGTGTACCACAACAATAGGTGACTCTCTGCCACACACACAGGCCAAGATATTTACCCTCTTATACTTTACTGATGTCTTGACAAAGGTGCTTTTAAAATCATATTTACTATCAAAACCATATTTGCTGCTAGTGCCATTACACTGCCTGTGTTGTTTAAAGCCGAATATGAAATTAAAAGGGCATTTCAAAAACAGTCTGTTTGTTTTTTTATTAAATTAAAGTAATTTTACGAGTGCCTAAATTTCTTAATCATAAAATTACTAAGCATTTTTTAGGCATAAATAATTAACCAGTAATTACCAAAATACAGAATTTGTCACGGTAGATATTTTTGATAACAAAATCTGCTCACTACTCACTTGTGTTAAGGATTACTTTTAAATTAAGCACACATTAATTAAGAATTTCTAAAAATAAAAAATGAAAAGTATTTTTTAAAAAGGCAGAATTAGTTGCTGCGGACATATTTTCATAACCTAATTACAGAAGCTACTTTATTTTCTGAATGAGGCACTGGAGTGTTTTCATCTGCAATGGTCAAATTTAACATGCAGGGAAATGCAAATGCTCTTTCTTTCCACATACAGCAATCAAGTCAGAAGAAAAGACAAAAACACCGTATAGGGCTGTGTCAGCAGTCAAGTAAGCTTCGGAAAGGTGGCCAACTCTGACACTTGTGGAGTTTTGTGGCAGCAGTTGTGTGTGTGTGTGTGTGTGTGTGTGTGTGTGTGTGTGTGTGTGAATGCAACCTACCATTTTCTTCATAAACTGTCAAATCTTTGCATCATGCTAAAACAATTAAGTTCTTTATGGCAGTGTGGTATGTCACTTTTCACTTTTTCTTGTTGGGTCATAACGAGCAGACCATTCTCATTCTAAATATACTGTACATTAGTAGCTGTGATGTACATTGATTTTAATGCTGGGTGTAAATGTAATCCACCTAAACTACTGAATATATAGATACAATCTAAATGTAAAACACACATTAAAGGGAGTTTTGGGAAAGCTGGCTGTCATTGCTGGTCATATGCAACATGTATGGAATATCAATAAAGCAGGCCTCATAGACTTTTCATAAGTTTGGCATTTCTGCTGTAGCTTGAATTTTTTTAATTTATTTTTAGAATTTTAAGAATATTGTTGCTATTTTTCTGCTATAGTTTGTTGCAGCATCCCCAGTTAAATAATTACTTTTCCCAGTATTTTGAAACCTTGTGTTGAAATATGCTATATAACAATTATGTGAACACTCATTCAGCTTCTGCCCTGAAGAATTCCACCACCAGTTCTGTGTATGAGGCTACCTTGATCATAACTTTCAAAAGTCTGTGGAAACCCTCATTTCTACTTTATATTTTAAATTTCACGATTTTATTTCTTTTAGAATTTTGTCTTGTGTTCCTCTTGTAGTAGTATTTGTTTTGCTGTGCTGTCTGTTGATACTTACTGCTCCTTGACTCCACAGTGGATTCTGTTAATTTGTGATTAGACGTCAGGGCATCAGGACATTCACACGCGCATCCCAATCATTTGAATTTCTTCCTATTTTTTTATCTTCTATCTGAATTTACATTATCTCTTGTGTTTTGTGCAACTTAGTAAAGCACCCTGAGATGATGCTATTGGTGATTTGTAAAATACTGGTTTATTTATTGATTGATTGGTTAATTTTGGTGGTAAAAATCTGAGAGGGAGAAAGAAATAGAACTGTGAATGTGAAGAAGAAACTGAAGACATGCACATAGAATACAGTATGATGGAGAACAAAAAGGTCATTTTTACTTTGTGTGTTTAAAAACACAGTGTGATCATTAATGTGAAAGGTACAATAAAGCTGCTTAGATATAATTATTGTGTATGTCTTGGAAGAGTAATTTAATCCTAAACTGATTTTGTGATTTTTGGATACTACAATACTTTATCATAACATTTCTTTTCTACTGTTTACAGATCTTTGGCTTCTTGAACTTGATCCTGTGGGGGGGCAACTGCTGGTTTCTTTACAAGGAGACCCCCTGGCACAAACCAGCCACTACTCAGGGTGCCACAGAAGAAGGAACTCCCTAAGGTTAAGAAATTTGAATCTCAGAGGTGGTGTGCCCAGGATGCTCATTCCTTCCTTCCAACATAAGACGGAGGCCAAGTGTAAAATCTTGGGGACACAAGCCAAAAACTGACCTGTACTCCTGTATAAATGGCTGCACTGATTGTTGTTTTTTTTTTTTTTGCAGCCACATAATTCCAGAAAAAAAAAACCCACCATAATAAAACTGTTTTCTTTTCTAAAAAAACAAGGACTTTGCAAACAAGGCCGTGTGCCTGCAAGAACCTTTTGGTTATAATAACTCCCAGTAACTTTAAGTTCATAGCTTTGCACTTCAGCAACACTAGGAGATTTCTCTGTGATGTTGGGCATAATTTGCCTAAAAAGTGCTCTGAAATTTTCATTGTTATTTTTTTGGTTTTTGTAGTGGGGAGCTTATTAATGTTATTAGCACTATTATTCTTTTGTTTCACATTATATCTGTAGAATAGAGTGAGTACAATTGGATCATTCTGTACTGAAAAAACATTAATGCAGGCTTTGGGGAGGGGGTAAAATGCATTTTTAGGCAGCTTTCATACACTGTTTTCTTGGGTTTTAATGGTCAGGGTGCAAGGCACTAAACTACATTTTCTTATTAAACAAAATATTGTTTACATCCTGGTTTTGCATAGGTATACTGTTTCTGGAATATTGGAGAAAGGTTGAGTCAAACACAATTGTGCAGCCAAATAGTTTAAAAAAAAAAAAAAAAAAAAATTGCTGACCAATCAGCTAATTCTAGCATTAAGCTAACATTGACTTTTCTTAAAGAGCAGAGTGTAATTGTTATATGTATTGAATTGACGGCAGAAAAGGGTGCAGCTCGCTAAAATAAGGTAAATGTGTTTCCTATTTTTAAAAAAAAAATTACATCACAACCCCTTAGTCACTATGTTTGAAGCTACTAGGCTGGTTTCCATCTGCATGTTTTTTTCATAGTCTCATAGCTGTCCAAAAAACTCCAGTTGTGCACATGCATGCCATTACTGTTTTTGAGTATTGCCACTCTGAACTGGATTTATGTCAATTATCAAGTGTGCAGGGGTTTATTCTGATTCAGATGTTATATACTGTACATTTAAAGTTGCCAATGGTAATAGTTAAATCAGAGTGAGTGTTACTAGATAGCCAACATGTGATTGTGTATGTGTGCATTCTTGTTATTTAATTATTTAGCTGACGCCAACTGGAACTGTAGGTCTGAGAATTAGTGCCAGACTAGCTTTGATTCACCAGGATGTTCCCTATTAGAATTAATTTCAGATGTTAACAATTAAGGCAGGTTGTGTCACCCTTAAAAATAAAGTGT